>NC_088227.1:29881084-29931084 GCF_036934945.1 Oncorhynchus masou masou
TTTCCCTGGCCGACCCTATAGGAGAACCCTTTGAAGAACCCCTTTTGGTTCCAGATAGAACCTTTTTGGGTTCAATGTAGAACCCTTTCCACAGCCTCCCGAGTGGTGTAGCACTCTAAGGCATCTCAGTGCTTGAGGCGTCACTACAGAGCCGGGTTCAATCCCAGGCTGTGTCACAGCCGGCCGTGCCCAGGAGATCCATGAGGCTGCGCACAAGGAAGGGTTTGGCTGGCCGGGACTTCCTTGTCCCATCTACCGATCCTTTGTGGCGACCTGGCGCCTGCAAGCTGATCTCAGTCGCCAGCTGGATGGTGTTTCCTCTGACACATTGGTGTGACTGTCTTCCAGTTTAAGCGAGCAGTGAGGCTTTGCAGGGTTGTGTTTCGTCTATCCTGAGTTTGTAGGTGAGTTGCAGTGATGTGACAAGACTGTAACTACCAATGGGGGAGAAAAAGGGGTAAAAGTTTAACAACAACAAAAAGAACCCTTTCCACAGAGGGTGGAACCTAAAAGGGTTCTCCTATGAGGACAGCCGCGGAACCATTTTGGAACCGTTTTGTCTAAGTGTAGACTTTGTACACTTTGTTATGTCTTCTGTAAAGTGAGGCTGTCATTTAATGATGAATTTCTCAAACTGTATATATGTGTGTCCGTAATTCTGCGCCTGTTATGACTGCGTCTTCACTAGCGATGTGACTGACAGTGACAGAGTGATTGATGCTGTGTGTGTGAGCCATTCACAGCAGTGATGGTGTGTGTGTGTGTGTGTGTGTGTGTGTGTGTGTGTGTGTGTGTGTGTGTGTGTGTGTGTGTGTGTGTGTGTGTGTGTGTGTGTGTGTGTGTGTGTGTGTGTGTGTGTGTGTGTATGACAAGGAGTGTGGCTCACCATGACTCCACATAGTCACACGGGCTCATCTTGCTACACACTCCTACACTCTTAGAAAGAAAGGTTCCTAAAGGGTTCTTGGGCTGTCCCCATAGGAGAACCATCTGGGTTCCAGTGAGTGGAGAACCAGGCTATTAATATAGTGGTGAGAGAATGAATGTAGCAGTTAGGAATGAAGGTTTCTGTATGTGGTTCTAACAGCACAAGCAAAAGGCGTCTGCTCTAAACCTGATGCTGCCCCTCCCCCATATGAGAGCTCTTGATTAATCAGCTGTGACAGGGGTTTGACTGGCGACAGAAGCAATGGATCTGTCACTCCTGTCCAATTCCACAGCTCCCTGGTCTCTGACCTTGGAGAGCGCCTTGAACCTGACCAGAGATCAGCTTAGAGACAGCTGAGAGGACACACACACACACACACACACACACACACACACACACACACACACACACACACACACACACACACTTCCCTCCCGATCACTTCCCTGGCCCTTACACTCTCACCCTCTGTCCCTCTCTCCCTATCCTCCCCTTACTCTCCCTCCGCTGTCTCTCCTGTGTACTGACTCACTTTATCTCTCTCTCTCCCTATCCTCCCTCTCTCTTTCCCTGTCTCTCCCCCTCCTCTCTCTCTCTCTCTCTCTCTCTCTCTCTCTCCCTATCCTCCCTCTCTCTTTCCCTGTCTCTCCCCCTCCTCTCTCTCTCTCTCTCTCCCTATCCTCCCTCTCTCTTTCCCTGTCTCTCCCTCCTCTCTCTCTCTCTCTCTCTCTCTCTCTCTCTCCCTATCCTCCCTCTCTCTTTCCCTGTCTCTCCCCCTCCTCTCTCTCTCTCTCTCTCTCCCTATCCTCCCTCTCTCTTTCCCTGTCTCTCCCCCTCCTCTCTCTCTCTCTCTCTCTCTCCCTATCCTCCCTATCTCTTTCCCTGTCTCCCTTTCTCTCTCTCTCTCTCTCTCTCTCTCTCTCTCGCTATCCTCCCTATCTCTTTCCATCCCCCTCTCTCTCTCTCTCTCTCTCCCTATCCTCCCTGTCTCCCTCTCTCTCTCTCTCTCTCTCCCTCTCTTTCTCTCTCTCCCTATCTACTCTCTACCTCTTTCTCTCCCTCCATCTCATGGTATGTGTCAGACAGAAGGCTATTCCCCTGCAGTATTTTAATTGACTGGCTGTTAGCACTCCGACACACACACATACGCACACGGACACACACGCACACAGACACGCACACGGACACACACACACGCACACGGACACACACACACGCACACGGACACACACACAAATACACTCTCTCTCTCACACACACAAATGAAGGTGTGTCTCTTTAAGGATTAGAATGAGAGAGAGAGAATGCAAAAGAGAGAGAGAGGTGGGGGAGGGGCCCAGTATGCAACCAAACCATGGCAGGGTTTATTTTCTCTCTCACTCTCTCTCTTTCTCGATTTCCTCTCTTTCCTATGTTTTATTTCTCTCCCCCTGCCCCCACATTTATCCTGGCTTTCCCCTCTCTCTACCTGGTCCCACGTCTATACTGGCTTTCCCCTCTCTCTACCTGGTCTCACATTTATCCTGGCTTTCCCCTCTCTCTACCTGCCCCCACGTCTATCCTGGCTTTCCCCTCTCTCTCTACCTGGTCCCACGTCTATCCTGGCTTTCCCCTCTCTCCACCTGCCCCCACGTCTATCCTGGCTTTCCCCTTTCTCCACCTGCCCCCACGTCTATCCTGGCTTTCCCCTCTCTCCACCTGCCCCCATGTCTATCCTGGCTTTCCCCTCTCTCTACCTGCCCCCACTCTCTCTCTTTCTCGATTTCCCCTCTTTCCTATGTTTTATTTCTCTCCCCCTGCCCCCACATTTATCCTGGCTTTCCCCTCTCTCTACCTGGTCCCACGTCTATCCTGGCTTTCCCCTCTCTCTACCTGGTCCCACGTCTATAGTGGCTTTCCCCTCTCTCTACCTGGTCTCACATTTATCCTGGCTTTCCCCTCTCTCTCCCTGCCCCCACATTTATCCTGGCTTTCCCCCCTCTCTCTACCTGCCCCCACATTCATCCTGGCTTTCCCCCCTCTCTCTACCTGCCCCCACATTCATCCTGGCTTTCCCCCCTCTCTCTATCTGCCCCCACATTTATCCTGGCTTTCCCCTCTCTCTACCTGGTCCCACGTCTATCCTGGCTTTCCCCTCTCTCCACCTGCCCCCAAGTCTATCCTGGCTTTCCCCTCTCTCTACCTGGTCCCACGTCTATCCTGGCTTTCCCCTCTCTCTACCTGGTCCCACGTCTATCCTGGCTTTCCCCTCTCTACCTGGTCCCATGTCTATCCTGGCTTTCCCCTCTCTCTACCTGGTCCCACATCTATCCTGGCTTTCCCCTCTCTCTACCTGGTCCCACGTCTATCCTGGCTTTCCCCTCTCTCTCCCTGCCCCCACGTCTATCCTGGCTTTCCCCTCTCTCTCTCCCTGCCCCCATGTCTATCCTGGCTTTCCCCTCTCTACCTGGTCCCACCTCTATCCTGGCTTTCCCCTCTCTCTACCTGCCCCCATGTCTATCCTGGCTTTCCCTTCTCTCTACCTGGTCCCATGTCTATCCTGGCTTTCCCCTCTCTCTACCTGGTCCCATGTCTATTCTGGCTTTCCCCTCTCTCTCCCTGCCCCCACGTCTATCCTGGCTTTCCCCTCTCTCTACCTGCCCCCACGTCTATCCTGGCTTTCCCCTCTCTCTACCTGGTCCCATGGCTATTCTGGCTTTCCCCTCTCTCTCCCTGCCCCCACGTCTATCCTGGCTTTCCCCTCTCTCTCCCTGCCCCCACGTCTATCCTGGCTTTCCCCTCTCTCTACCTGCCCCCACGTCTATCCTGGCTTTCCCCTCTCTCTCCCTGTCCTTTCCCCTCTCTCTCCCTGTCCATCTGTCTGTTTGTCTGTGTCTTTCCCTTTCTAACCTGCTCTCTTGCCCTCTCTTTCAATTCATTTTAACAGGGCTTTATTGGCATGGGAAATAAGTCATAAATAAAAGTGAGAAGAAACTAATTTAATAACATCAACCAAAAACTATTGGAAATTACCAGTAAACTTTGCACTCAAAACGGTTTAAAAAAGATAAAGGCATTTCAAGCTTTATATTCTCAGCTACAGTCTGTACACTGTTTTAGCAATGTGAAAAATAGTTACAGTACGAACAGTGTGGGAAGATAAATTAACAGACAAATATTAGTGGTATTTACAACGTTGTTTGAGCTCCAGTTAATGACCTTTTCTCATGGCAACAGGCCACAAACCTTGCTGCTGTGAACATTGTGTTATTTCGCCTAACGGATATGGTATTTATCAATGTTTGATTTGCTTTCTAATTCTTTGTGTCTGTGTGATCTGTGGAAGCTACAGTACCAGCCAAAGGTTTGGACACACATTTTCATTCATTCTCACTCATTCTCATATTTATTTTTTACTATTTTCTACATTGTAGAATAATAGTGAAGACATCAAAACTATGAAATAACACATGGAATCATGTAGTAACCAAAAAAGTGTTCAACAATTCAAAATATATATTATATTGGAGATTCTTCAAAGTAGCCACCCTTTGCCTTGATGACAGCTTTGCACACTCTTGGCATTCTCTCAACCAGCTTCATGAGGTAATCACCTGGAGTGCATTTCAATTAACAGGTGTGCCTTGTTAAAAGTTCATTTGTGGAATTTCTTTCCTTCTTAATGTGTTTGAGCCAATCAGTTGTGTTGTGACAAGGTAGAGTGGTATAGAGAAGATAGCCCTATTTGGTAAAAGACCAAGTCCATATTATGGCAAGAACAGCTCAAATAAGCAAAGAGAAACAACAGTACATCATTACTTTAAGACATGAAGGTCAGTCAATATCGAAAATGTCAAGAACTTTGAACGTTTCTTTAAGTGCAGTCACAAAAACCATCAAGAGCTATGATGAAACTGGCTCTCATGAGGACCGCCACAGGAAAGGAAGACCCAGATTTACCTCTGCTGCAGAGGATATGTTTATTAAAGTGAACTGCACCTGGGATTGCAGCCCAAATAAATTATTCAAAGAGTTCAAGTAACAGACACATCTTAGCATCAACTGTTCAGAGGAGACCACGTGAATCAGGCCTTCATGGTCCAATTGCTGCAAAGAAACCACTACTTAAAACCTTTTTGGGATAGGGGGCAGCATTTTCACTTCTGGATGAATAGCGTGCCCAGAGTGAACTGCCTCCTACTCTGTCCCAGATGCTGATATATGCATATTATTATTAGTATTGGATAGAAAACACTCTGAAGTTTCTAAAACTGTTTGAATGATGTCTGTGAGTATAACAGCACTCATATGGCAGGTGACAACCTGAGAAAAATCCAACCAGGAAGTGGGACATCTGAGGTTGGTAGTTTTTCAAAGCTTGGCCTACCGAATACACATTGAGATAGGGATAAATTGGCTTCCACTAGATGTCAACCATCTTTAGAAACTTGAATGAGGATTCTACTATAAAGGAGGGGCTCATGAGACCTCTTTGAGTCAGTGGTCTGGCAGAGTGTCTCAGGCTCGTGATGCACGCTCCCGACAGAGTTACCTCTCGTTCCAGTGATTTTCTTCAGACAAAGGAATTCTCCGGTTGCAACATTATTGATGTTTTATGTTAAAAACAGCCTAAAGATTGATTCCATACATCGTTTGACATGTTTCTAAAGGACTGTAACGGAACTTTTCGAGTTTTTGTCTGGATGAAGTGCCTGCTCCTCATGAAGATGGATTACTGGGCTGAACACGCTAACAACAAGTGGCTATTTGGACATAAATGATGGACTTTCTGGAACAAATCAGTAATTTATTGTCGAACTGGGATTCCTGGGAGTGCCTTCTGAGAAAGATCATCAAAGGTAAGTAAATATTTATGGTGTTGTTTCTAACTTCTGTTGTCTCAAAAATGGCGGATATTCCTCTGTCTGGATTGGGTTCTGAGCGCCGTTCTCAGATTATGCTTTTTCCGTAAAGTTTTTAAAAAATCTGACAGTGGTTGCATTAAGGAGAAGTCTATCTTTAATTCTGTGAACAACAGTTGTATCTTTTATCAATGTTTATTATGAGAATTTCTGCAAAATTACCAGATGTTTTGGAATCAAAACATTACTGCACGCGCCAATGTAAACTGAGATTTTTGGATATAAATATGCACATTATCGAACAAAACATACATGTATTGTACAACATGATGTCCTATGAGTGTTATCTGATGAAGGTCATCAAAGGTTAGTGATTAATTTGATCTATATTTCTACTTTTTGTGACGCCTCTTTTCCTGGAAAAATGGCTGTGTGTTTTTTTGACTTGGTTATGACCTAACATAATCATATGTTGTGCTTTCGCTGTAAAGCATTTTTGAAATCGGACACGATGGGTAGATTAACAAGATGTTTATCTTTCATTGGCTGTATTGGACTTGTTATTGTGTGAAAGTTACATATTTCAAAAAAATATCTTTGAATTTCAGCGGAATGTTGTGGAGGGGTTCCGCTAGCGGAACGCCTGCCCTAGAAAGGTTAAGGACACCAATAATAAGAAGAGACTTGCTTGGGCCAAGAAACACGAGCAACGGACATTAAACCGGTGCAAATATGTCCTTTGGTGTGATGAGTCCAAATTGTTTTGATGAGTCCAAATAGGAGACTCATCAAACCGCCGTGTCTTTGTGAGACGCAGAGTAGGTGAATGGATGATCTCAGCATGTGTGGTTCCTACCATGAAACATGGAAGTGTTATGGTGTGTGGGTGCTTTGCTGGTGACGCTGTCTGTGTTTTATTTAGAATTGAAGGCACACTTATCCAGCATGGCCACCACAGTATTCTGCAGCAATACACCATCCCTTCTGGTTTGCACTTAGTGGGACTATCATTGTTTTCTCAACAGGACAATGACCCAAAACACACCCCCATGCTGTGAAAGGGCTATTTCACCAAGAAGGAGAGTGATGGAGTGCTGAATCAGATGACCTGGCCTCCACAATCACCTGACCTCAACCCAATTGAGATGGTCTACGATGAGTTGAACCGCAGAGTGAAGGAAAAGCAGCCAACAAGTGCTCAGTATATGTGGGAACTCCTTCAAGACTGTTGGAAAAGCATTCCTCAGGAAGCTGGTTGAGAGAATGCCAAGAGTAATTAATAATTTGATTTGTTTAACACTTTTTTGCTTACTACATGATTCCATGTGTTATTTCATAGTTTTGATGTATTCACTATTATTCTACAATGTAGAAAATAGTAAAAATAAAGAAAAACCCTTGAATGAGTAGGTGTGTCCAAACTTTCGACTGGTATTGTATACAGTTGAAGTTGTAAGTTTACATACACTTTAGCCAAATACATTTAAACTCAGTGATTCACAATTCCTGACATTTAATCCTCGTAAAAAGTACTTGTCTTAGGTCAGTTAGGATCACCACTTTATTTTAAGAATGTGAAATGTCAGAATAATAGTTGAGAGAATGATTTATTTCAGCTTTTATTTCTTTCATCACATTCCCAGTCGGTCAGACGACCCATTGCCTTCGCTTAGAGAGTTCACTGTGTCAGCAGTCACACATCACTTGGTTCTTATTGGACACATACTCCCCTCTGACAAAAGGTTAGGATGCTCAGTGATCATGTTGTATTACTACTAGCTCAATAAAGAGGAAGGATGGCAGACTGACAGAGGGATTGTCTGCTCAGCTTGGATATGAGACTGCTAGCTCAATAAAGAGAAAGGATGGCAGACTGACAGAGAGATTGTCTGCTCAGCTTGGATATGAGACTGCTAGCTCAATAAAGAGAAAGGATGGCAGACTGACAGAGGGATTGTCTGCTCAGCTTGGATACGAGACTGCTAGCTCAATAAAGAGAAAGGATGGCAAACTGACAGAGGGATTGTCTGCTCAGCTTGGATGCGAGACTGCTAGCTCAATAAAGAGAAAGGATGGCAGACTGACAGAGGGATTGTCTGCTCAGCTTGGATATGAGACTGCTAGCTCAATAAAGAGAAAGGATGGCAGACTGACAGAGGGATTGTCTGCTCAGCTTGGATACGAGACTGCTAGCTCAATAAAGAGAAAGGATGGCAAACTGACAGAGGGATTGTCTGCTCAGCTTGGATGCGAGACTGCTAGCTCAATAAAGAGAAAGGATGGCAGACTGACAGAGGGATTGTCTGCTCAGCTTGGATGCGAGACTGCTAGCTCAATAAAGAGAAAGGATGGCAGACTGACAGAGGGATTGTCTGCTCAGCTTGGATGCGAGACTGCCTGACCAGTATGGTTGAAATGTTGTTGTACTGCTGCTAGCTCAATAAAAGAAGACTGGACTGAAGTATTGGCTCAGCTTGGACCAATATTGTTGAAAGGTTGTATTTCTAGCTGATCCCTAGCTGCTGTAGTGTGTCTGTATGTGTGTGGCTTGAGACCAAGACATTTATTACAGGAGCCTTCTATTGTCAGCGGAGCAGTTTGGTGAGGGAGGAACCTCTCTAAAATATTAACCCAAGCTTCTCCTCATCACACAACAACACACTCAGTACCTCATCACACAACAACACACTCAGTAACTCATCACACAACAACAGACTCAGTACCTCGTCACACACAACAACACACTCAGTACCTATTCACACAACAACAGACTCAGTACCTTATCACACACAACAACACACTCAGTACCTCATCACTCAACAACAGACTCAGTACCTCATCACACACAACAACACACTCAGTACCTCATCACTCAACAACAGACTCAGTACCTCATCACACAACAACAGACTCAGTGCCTCGTCACACACAACAACACACTCAGTACCTCATCACTCAACAACAGACTCAGTACCTCATCACACAACAACAGACTCAGTGCCTCGTCACACACAACAACACACTCAGTACCTCATCACTCAACAACAGACTCAGTACCTCATCACACAACAACAGACTCAGTACCTCGTCACACACAACAACACACTCAGTACCTCATCACTCAACAACACACTCAGTACCTCATCACTCAACAACAGACACAGTACATCAACACACAACAACAGACTCAGTCCCTCGTCACACACAACAACAGACTCAGTCCCTCGTCACACACAACAACAGACTCAGTCCCTCGTCAAACACAGCAACAGACTCAGTCCCTCGTCACACACAACAACACACTCAGTACCTCATCACTCAACAACAGACACAGTACATCAACACACAACAACAGACTCAGTCCCTCGTCAAACACAGCAACAGACTCAGTCCCTCATCACACACAACAGACTCAGTACCTCATCACACACAACAACAGACTCAGTCCCTCGTCACACACAACAACAGACTCAGTCCCTCATCACACACAACAACAGACTCAGTCCCTCGTCACACACAACAACAGACTCAGTCCCTCATCACACACAACAACAGACTCAGTCCCTCATCACACACAACAACAGACTCAGTCCCTCATCACACACAACAACAGACTCAGTCCCTCGTCACACACAACAGACTCAGTCCCTCATCACACACAACAACAGACTCAGTACCTCGTCACACACAACAACAGACTCAGTCCCTCATCACACACAACAACAGACTCAGTCCCTCATCACACACAACAACAGACTCAGTCCCTCATCACACACAACAACAGACTCAGTCCCTCGTCACACACAACAGACTCAGTCCCTCATCACACACAACAACAGACTCAGTCCCTCATCACACACAACAACAGACTCAGTCCCTCGTCAAACACAACAACAGACTCAGTACCTCATCACACACAACAACAGACTCAGTCCCTCGTCAAACACAGCAACAGACTCAGTACCTCATCACACACAACAACAGACTCAGTCCCTCATCACACACAACAACAGACTCAGTCCCTCATCACACACAACAACAGACTCAGTCCCTCATCACACACAACAACAGACTCAGTCCCTCATCACACACAACAACAGACTCAGTCCCTCATCACACACAACAACAGACTCAGTCCCTCGTCACACACAACAGACTCAGTCCCTCATCACACACAACAACAGACTCAGTCCCTCATCACACACAACAGAATCAGTCCCTCATCACACACAACAGAGTCACTGTCCCTCGTCACACACAACAGACTCAGTCCCTCATCACACACAACAACAGACTCAGTCCCTCATCACACACAACAACAGACTCAGTCCCTCATCACACACAACAACAGACTCAGTCCCTCGTCACACACAACAGACTCAGTCCCTCATCACACACAACAGACTCAGTCCCTCATCACACACAACAGAGTCAGTCCCTCGTCACACACAACAGAGTCAGTCCCTCGTCACACACAACAGGGTCACTGTCCCAATAATTACAGAGGGCACTGTATATAATCTAACCTCTACACTGTATTTAGATCTCATCAGTTAGCTAGGGAGTGACTACTGTACTGTCTGTGTGGGTGTTGTAAAGAGGACACTGTATCTAACCTCTACAGTGTATTTAGACCTCATCAGTTAGCTAGGGAGTGACTACTGTACTGTCTGTGTGGGTGTTGTAAAGAGGACACTGTATCTAACCTCTACAGTGTATTTAGACCTCATCAGTTAGCTAGGAGTGACTACTGTACTGTCTGTGTGGGTGTTGTAAAGAGGACACTGTATCTAACCTCTACAGTGTATTTAGACCTCATCAGTTAGCTAGGGAGTGACTACTGTACTGTCTGTGTGGGTGTTGTAAAGAGGACACTGTATCTAACCTCTACAGTGTATTTAGACCTCATCAGTTAGCTAGGGAGTGACTACTGTACTGTCTGTGTGGGTCTTGTAAAGAGGACACTGTATCTAACCTCTACAGTGTATTTAGACCTCATCAGTTAGCTAGGGAGTGACTACTGTACTGTCTGTGTGGGTGTTGTAAAGAGGACACTGTATCTAACCTCTACAGTGTATTTAGACCTCATCAGTTAGCTAGGGAGTGACTACTGTACTGTATGTGTGGGTGTTGTAAAGAGGACACTGTATCTAACCTCTACAGTGTATTTAGACCTCATCAGTTAGCTAGGGAGTGACTACTGTACTGTATGTGTGGGTGTTGTAAAGAGGACACTGTATCTAACCTCTACAGTGTATTTAGACCTCATCAGTTAGCTAGGGAGTGACTACTGTACTGTCTGTGTGGGTGTTGTAAAGAGGACACTGTATCTATCTACAGTGTATTTAGACCTCATCAGTTAGCTAGGGAGTGACTACTGTACTGTCTGTGTGGGTGTTGTAAAGAGGACACTGTATCTAACCTCTACAGTGTATTTAGACCTCATCAGTTAGCTAGGGAGTGACTACTGTACTGTCTGTGTGGGTGTTGTAAAGAGGACACTGTATCTAACCTCTACAGTGTATTTAGACCTCATCAGTTAGCTAGGGAGTGACTACTGTACTGTCTGTGTGGGTGTTGTAAAGAGGACACTGTATCTAACCTCTACAGTGTATTTAGACCTCATCAGTTAGCTAGGGAGTGACTACTGTACTGTATGTGTGGGTGTTGTAAAGAGGACACTGTATCTAACCTCTACAGTGTATTTAGACCTCATCAGTTAGCTAGGGAGTGACTACTGTACTGTCTGTGTGGGTGTTGTAAAGAGGACACTGTATCTAACCTCTACAGTGTATTTAGACCTCATCAGTTAGCTAGGGAGTGACTACTGTACTGTCTGTGTGGGTGTTGTAAAGAGGACACTGTATCTAACCTCTACAGTGTATTTAGACCTCATCAGTTAGCTAGGGAGTGACTACTGTACTGTCTGTGTGGGTGTTGTAAAGAGGACACTGTATCTAACCTCTACAGTGTATTTAGACCTCATCAGTTAGCTAGGGAGTGACTACTGTACTGTCTGTGTGGGTGTTGTAAAGAGGACACTGTATCTAACCTCTACAGTGTATTTAGACCTCATCAGTTAGCTAGGGAGTGACTACTGTACTGTCTGTGTGGGTGTTGTAAAGAGGACACTGTATCTATCTACAGTAATCTGGACACTTATTTATAGAATTGATCAGTACTTTTACTGCAGGTTTTGATGTAGATTCTTCTTTCAATCACATTGACATATAATGGGTGTGTGTCTTAGAAAAATGCAGGGTGTTCTGTATAGATGTAGGATCTTAATTTGATCAGTCGTTTATTGCTCAGCAGGAATTGCAAACTAGTAGTGTATTTGAGTTTTAAAAAGGCTTTTAAAGTTTGTAATTTCCACTTTGAAATTTCAGACTTGATTTGCGCTACTAGAAAATGTATCATTGGGGCGGCATTTAGCCTCGTGGTAAGAGCGTTGGACTAGTAACCGAAAGGTTGCAAGATCAAATCCTCGAGCCCACAAGGTAAAAATCTGTTGTTCTGCCCCTGAACAGGCAGTTAACCCACTGTGTAACGGTTTTCCTCCTCTTCTGATGAGGTGTGAAGGATCGGACCAATGCGCAGCGTGGTAAGTGTTCATGTTATATTTATTAAACTGAACACAAAAATAACAAATGAGAAAACACGACAAAAACAAAACAGTCCTATTAGGTCACAAAACAGTAAACAACTACCCACAACCCATAGTGGGAAAACAGGCTGCCTAAGTATGGTTCTCAATCAGAGACAACGATAAACAGCTGCCTCTGATTGGGAACCATACCAGGCCAAACACAGAAATGCAAAAACATAGAACAACACATAGAATGCCCACCCCAACTCACGCCCTGACCAAACTAAAATAGAGACATAAAAAAGGAACTAAGGTCAGGATGTGACACACTGTTCCTAGGCCGTCATTGTAAATAAGAATTTGTTCTTAACTGACTTGCCTAGTTAAATAAAAATAAACCCCTACAAAAATATTCATTAATAATAATTCAAATTTCCTGTAGCTGCAGGATTATTTTATTGCTGTAGAAAACTGGCTCACGTTAAGATCCTACATCTGTATTTGTGGTGGTAATGTGGCAATGGGAGGTTCCATCGTGTATTCTCAGTACTTTCATATCTGTTCAAATAACAATGCTTCAGATATTTATTTAAACCAGAGATGCATTGGTATCTCCATTTACCCACCTGTGTGTGTGTGTGTGTGTGTGTGTGTGTGTGTGTGTGTGTGTGTGTGTGTGTGTGTGTGTGTGTGTGTGTGTGTGTGTGTGTGTGTGTGTGTGTGTGTGTGTGTGTGTGTGTGTGTGTGTGTGTGTGTGTGTGTGTGAGAGAGAGAGAGACAGAGCAGTAATGTAGCTCCACCCCACCCTGGCATGCCACATTGAATCAGGTGCGTGAAAGATGGGAGCAATCAGATTAATTAACGTCTGTCGCTCCTCTTCACTCGTTCCGCGCAGGCTTACACATCCCTGGCTCCGCCAATCAGAGCCCTGGAAGAGGAGAGGGATGAGAGGACCAGTGGCCTCGGGGGCTGGCGGCCCACCGCTCATATCACTGCTGGGAGGGGGGTGGAGGGGGAGGGGAGGGCGGTAATCCAGTGAGACACACAGAGGAGAGAGGCAGTGTGAGGGCAACGCCTCACAGCACCGGGAATCTCTCTCTCTCTATGACACTACCGCGCTCTCTCTCGCTCTACCACTTTTGCTCTGTCTCCTCTCGCTCTCGCTCTCGCTCTCGCTCTCTCTCTCTCTGTCTCTCCCTCTTTCTCTCTCTCCCTCTTTCTTTCTCTCGCTCTCTCTCTCCCTCTCTCTCTCTCTCCCTCTTTCTTTCTCTCTCTCTTTCTCTCTCGCTCTCTCTCCACTCAAAATTCAAAAAAGGGCTCTCATCTCTCATTTAGTGCTCTCACTCGACTGAGGGCTGCTTTTGCATTGTTAATTTATTCTCTTTTTATCTCTCTTTCTCTTTTATATTCTCTCATTGTTCTAAAATATCCCTGCTGTGGAAGAGGATGCATTGATGAAAAAGGACCCCAAAAATGAGACATTTTTTATTTGTGGTCTTTTTCTCTCTCAAGGAGTTCTCATTGGAAGTGTCTTTGTTCTTTTATTTCTATTTATTCATGTATGTCCTTTCCGCTCCTTATACGGCTGTGTTGCTACTAGGGAAAAAGGTTAGTGTGTCTGTGAGGAGCCAGCCGAAGTGATCGAGTGACTCTGCGTGAAGAGAGGAGAGGGGGATGTCTGGCTGTATCGCGCTGTGACTGTGAATCCACGACCACCCCGGAGAGACGGTGACTGGGATGCCATCGTTAACCTTAGAACTCTCTCGTTAACTAACGCCACAGCCTGGAACCCCACAGCCTGGAACCCCACAGCCTGGAACCCCACAGCCTGGAACCCCACAGCCTGGAACGCCACAGCCTGGAACCCCACAGCCTGGAACCCCACAGCCTGGAACCCCACAGCCTGGAACCCCACAGACTGGAACGCCACAGCCTGGAACGCCACAGCCTGGAACCCCACAGCCTGGAACCCCACAGCCTGGAACCCCACAGCCTGGAACCCCACAGCCTGGAACGCCACAGCCTGGAACCCCACAGCCTGGAACCCCACAGCCTGGAACCCCACAGCCTGGAACCCCACAGCCTGGAACGCCACAGCCTGGAACGGACAGATCAGGGATAAGGAAAGAAGAAAGAAAAGAGACACAGAGAAAGGAGAGAAATCCTTCCATCGTTCCTGTAGCAGGGTTGTGCTGTGCGTCTGATGTGCGGTAGCTGCCAAGCACCATGGATATAAATGTGCAGTCTCACCGGTTCTACTTCCCTCAGATCTACTGTACTGAGGCAGTGCCTGCTGGAGCCCACGTCCAGGTCACAGCGCAGGAATTTAAAGTCAGGTAGGTTACTGTACAATGTACTGGGTACCACTGGGTTGATAACCGTGACGCTACGCTAGGCTGGGCTGGGCTGGATAGGGTACCACTGGGTTGGTTACTGTGACGCTACGCTAGGCTGGGCTGGGCTGGATAGGGTACCACTGGGTTGGTTACTGTGACGCTACGCTAGGCTGGGCTGGGCTGGGCTGGATAGGGTACCACTGGGTTGATAACCGTGACGCTACGCTAGGCTGGGCTGGGCTGGATAGGGTACCACTGGGTTGGTTACTGTGACGCTACGCTAGGCTGGGCTGGGCTGGATAGGGTACCACTGGGTTGGTTACTGTGACGCTACGCTAGGCTAGGCTGGGCTGGATAGGGTACCACTGGGTTGGTTACTGTGACGCTACGCTAGGCTGGGCTGGGCTGGATAGGGTACCACTGGGTTGGTTACTGTGACGCTACGCTAGGCTGGGCTGGGCTGGATAGGGTACCACTGGGTTGGTTACTGTGACGCTACGCTAGGCTGGGCTGGATAGGGTACCACTGGGTTGGTTACTGTGACGCTACGCTAGGCTGGGCTGGGCTGGATAGGGTACCACTGGGTTGGTTACTGTGACGCTACGCTAGGCTGGGCTGGGCTGGATAGGGTACCACTGGGTTGATAACCGTGACGCTACGCTAGGCTGGGCTGGGCTGGATAGGGTACCACTGGGTTGGTTACTGTGACGCTACGCTAGGCTGGGCTGGGCTGGATAGGGTACCACTGGGTTGGTTACTGTGACGCTAGGCTGGGCTGGATAGGGTACCACTGGGTTGGTTACTGTGACGCTAGGCTGGGCTGGGCTGGATAGGGTACCACTGGGTTGGTTACTGTGACGCTACGCTAGGCTGGGCTGGGCTGGATAGGGTACCACTGGGTTGGTTACTGTGACGCTAGGCTGGGCTGGGCTGGATAGGGTACCACTGGGTTGGTTACTGTGACACTACGCTAGGCTGGGCTGGGCTGGATAGGGTACCACTGGGTTGGTTACTGTGACGCTAGGCTGGGCTGGGCTAGATAGGGTACCACTGGGTTGGTTACTGTGACGCTACGCTAGGCTGGGCTGGATAGGGTACCACTGGGTTGGTTACTGTGACGCTACGCTAGGCTGGTCTGGGCTAGATAGGGTACCACTGGGTTGGTTACTGTGACGCTACGCTAGGCTGGGCTGGATAGGGTACCACTGGGTTGGTTACTGTGACGCTACGCTAGGCTGGGCTGGATAGGGTACCACTGGGTTGGTTACTGTGACGCTACGCTAGGCTGGGCTGGATAGGGTACCACTGGGTTGGTTACTGTGACGCTACGCTAGGCTGGGCTGGATAGGGTACCACTGGGTTGGTTACTGTGACGCTACGCTAGGCTGGGCTGGATAGGGTACCACTGGGTTGGTTACTGTGACGCTACGCTAGGCTGGGCTGGGCTGGATAGGGTACCACTGGGTTGGTTACTGTGACGCTAGGCTGGGCTGGGCTGGATAGGGTACCACTGGGTTGGTTACTGTGACGCTAGGCTAGGCTGGGCTGGATAGGGTACCACTGGGTTGGTTACTGTGACGCTACGCTAGGCTGGGCTGGATAGGGTACCACTGGGTTGGTTACTGTGACGCTACGCTAGGCTGGGCTGGGCTGGATAGGGTACCACTGGGTTGGTTACTGTGACGCTAGGCTGGGCTGGGCTGGATAGGGTACCACTGGGTTGGTTACTGTGACGCTAGGCTAGGCTGGGCTGGATAGGGTACCACTGGGTTGGTTACTGTGACACTACGCTAGGCTGGGCTGGGCTGGATAGGGTACCACTGGGTTGGTTACTGTGACGCTAGGCTGGGCTGGGCTGGATAGGGTACCACTGGGTTGGTTACTGTGACACTACGCTAGGCTGGGCTGGGCTGGATAGGGTACCACTGGGTTGGTTACTGTGACGCTAGGCTGGGCTGGGCTGGATAGGGTACCACTGGGTTGGTTACTGTGACGCTACGCTAGGCTGGGCTGGATAGGGTACCACTGGGTTGGTTACTGTGACGCTAGGCTGGGCTGGGCTGGATAGGGTACCACTGGGTTGGTTACTGTGACGCTAGGCTAGGCTGGGCTGGATAGGGTACCACTGGGTTGGTTACTGTGACGCTAGGCTGGGCTGGGCTGGATAGGGTACCACTGGGTTGGTTACTGTGACGC
This sequence comes from Oncorhynchus masou masou, assembly GCF_036934945.1. Taxonomy (NCBI): domain Eukaryota; kingdom Metazoa; phylum Chordata; class Actinopteri; order Salmoniformes; family Salmonidae; genus Oncorhynchus; species Oncorhynchus masou. Next base: position 29,897,975 of record NC_088227.1, read on the forward strand.
TAGGCTGGGCTGGGCTGGATAGGGTACCACTGGGTTGGTTACTGTGACACTACGCTAGGCTGGGCTGGGCTGGATAGGGTACCACTGGGTTGGTTACTGTGACGCTAGGCTGGGCTGGGCTGGATAGGGTACCACTGGGTTGGTTACTGTGACGCTACGCTAGGCTGGGCTGGATAGGGTACCACTGGGTTGGTTACTGTGACGCTACGCTAGGCTGTGCTGGGCTGGATAGGGTACCACTGGGTTGGTTACTGTGACGCTACGCTAGGCTGGGCTGGATAGGGTACCACTGGGTTGGTTACTGTGACGCTACGCTAGGCTGGGCTGGGCTGGATAGGGTACCACTGGGTTGGTTACTGTGACGCTACGCTAGGCTGGGCTGGATAGGGTACCACTGGGTTGGTTACTGTGACACTACGCTAGGCTGGATAGGGTACAACTGGGTTGGTTACTGTGACGCTACGCTGGGCTGGGCTGGATAGGGTACCACTGGGTTGGTTACTGTGACGCTACGCTAGGCTGGGCTGGGCTGGATAGGGTACAACTGGGTTGGTTACTGTGACGCTACGCTAGGCTGGGCTGGGCTGGATAGGGTACCACTGGGTTGGTTACTGTGACGCTACGCTAGGCTGGGCTGGATAGGGTACCACTGGGTTGGTTACTGTGACGCTACGCTAGGCTGGGCTGGGCTGGATAGGGTACAACTGGGTTGGTTACTGTGACGCTACGCTGGGCTGGGCTGGATAGGGTACCACTGGGTTGGTTACTGTGACGCTACGCTAGGCTGGGCTGGGCTGGATAGGGTACAACTGGGTTGGTTACTGTGACGCTACGCTAGGCTGGGCTGGGCTGGATAGGGTACCACTGGGTTGGTTACTGTGACGCTAGGCTGGGCTGAATAGGGTACCACTGGGTTGGTTACTGTGACGCTCGCTAGGCTGGGCTGGATAGGGTACCACTGGGTTGGTTACTGTGACACTACGCTAGGCTGGGCTGGGCTGGATAGGGTACCACTGGGTTGGTTACTGTGACGCTACGCTAGGCTGGGCTGGATAGGGTACAACTGGGTTGGTTACTGTGATGCTACGCTAGGCTGGGCTGGGCTGGATAGGGTACCACTGGGTTGGTTACTGTGACGCTACGCTAGGCTGGGCTGGATAGGGTACCACTGGGTTGGTTACTGTGACGCTACGCTGGGCTGGGCTGGATAGGGTACCACTGGGTTGGTTACTGTGACGCTACGCTAGGCTGGGCTGGGCTAGATAGGGTACCACTGGGTTGGTTACTGTGACGCTACGCTAGGCTGGGCTGGATAGGGTACCACTGGGTTGGTTACTGTGACGCTACGCTAGGCTGGTCTGGGCTAGATAGGGTACCACTGGGTTGGTTACTGTGACGCTACGCTAGGCTGGGCTGGATAGGGTACCACTGGGTTGGTTACTGTGACGCTACGCTAACTGTAGTACTCTAATGCAGGGTCTCTTAAACCTCTTGAAACTCCCCATCCCGGATCCGGGATTGTGACTAAGCCTCAGGCTCATTAGCATAACGCAACGTTAATGATTTCTGAAAATCGCAAATAAAATTAAAATAATGCGTTTGCTCTCAAGCTTAGCCTTTTCTTAACAACACTGTCATCTCAGATTTTCAAAATATGCTTTTGAACCATAGAAATTGACTAATTTGTGTAAGAGTATGCAAAGCTAGCATAGCATTTTGTGTAGCATGTAGCACGCAACATTTTCACAAAAGCCAGATAACCAAATACATAAAATCATTTACCTTTGAAGAGCTTCTGATGTTTTCAATGAGGAGACTCCCAGCCACATACCAAATGCGCAGTGTTTCCTGAAAGCGTCTGTGTGTAGGAGAAATCGTTCCGTTTTCTACATTGCGCCTGGCTTCCGAAACGAACCGAAAATGCAGTCACCTACAACGTGAAACTTTTTCCGGATTAACTTCATAATATCGACCGAAACATGGCAAACGTTGTTTGGAATCAATCCTCAAGGTGTTTTTTCACATATCTCTTCATTGACATGCAGTTCATGGAAACTTGCTTCTCTCTCTGTGCCCCATGGAAAAATACTGGCAGGTGACTTTTGCGCACCAATTTCGGCGCAGGACACCGGGCGGACACGTGGTAAATGTGGTCTCTTATGGTCAATCTTCCAACGATCTGCCTACAAATACGTCACAATGCTGCAGACACCTTAGGGAAACGACAGAAAGGGCAGACTCATTCCTCTTGCGTTCACAGCCATATAAGGAGATCATGAAAGACAGAGCCTCAAAAATCCTTGTAATTTCCTGGATGCCAAGTCATCTTGGTTTTGCCTGAAGCTCACGTTAAAGGGCACGCACAGAGAAGATATTTGTATTTCTGGACACGTCAGAGTGTTTTCTTTCGAACAGTAGCAATTATATGCATAGTCGAGCATCTTTTTGTGACAAAATATCTTGTTTAAAACGGGAACGTTTTTCTTCCAAAAATGAAATAGCGCCACCATAAGTGTAAGAGGTTAAACAATGGGTCAGGACCCAAAGTGGTCCCTGGGCATGTGAGAGGTGTCTCTAGTTATGAGAATGCATCAACGATCACACACTATTTCTTCTTTATTTGGTTTGTTGGAGGACGGACAATTTGTCATTTGGGTCTTGAGCTGAAAAAGTGTAAGAAGCACTGTTTAACATGCCTCTACTTTACTAGGTCTGCATCTCAAATGACATCACTCATTATCATATTCCCTATCTAGTAGAGATGTGTTGTTTTCCCTGCTACCAGTAGTACATCGCTGTGTCTATTAGAGAGCAGGGGCTTTGATGGGATTGCAGATTGATGTACAGATACAATTGCAATGTACAGAATTCATGTAAATCTCTATCCTATGGAATAGACAGCCATGTCTGTTCTGTACTATACATTGTGTTTCTACATATGAGCCGTGAATGGTTGTCATTGCAGAGTGGCAGGGGTAGAATGGTAATGTGTTAACTGGGCAGTCAACGTCCTGATAGGGGGATGAGGAAGGAGGAGCAGAGGAGAGAGGAAAGAAGAGAGAAGGAAATAGAGGAGGAGAGAGGAAAGAAGAGAGAAGGAAGGAGAGGAGGAGGAGGAGAAGAGAGGAGGAGAGGAGAGAAGGAAAGAGAGAAGGAAGGAGAGGAGAAGAGAGAAGGAAAGAGAGGAAAGAAGAGAGAAGGAAGGAGAGGAGAAGAGAGAAGGAACAAGAGGAGGAGAAGAGAGAAGGAACGAGAGGAGGAGAGAGGAAAGAAGAGAGAAGGAAAGAAAGGAGGAGGAGAAGAGAGGAGGAGAGGAGAAGAGAGAAGGAATGAGAGGAGAAGAGAGAAGGAAAGAGAAGAAAGAAGAGAGAAGGAACAAGAGGAGGAGAAGAGAGAAGGAACAAGAGGAGGAGAAGAGAGAAGGAACGAGAGGAGGAGAGAGGAAAGAAGAGAGAAGGAAAGAAAGGAGGAGGAGAAGAGAGGAGGAGAGGAGATAAGGAAAGAGAGGAGAAGAGAGAAGGGAGGAGAAGAGATAAGGAAAGAGTGGAGAAGAGAGAATGGAGGAGAGGAGATAAGGAAAGAGAGGAAAGAAGAGAGAAGGAACAAGAGGAGGAGAGAAGAAAGAAGAGAGAAGGAAAGAAAGGAGGAGAGAGGAAAGAAGAGAGAAGGAAGGAGGAGGAGGAGAAGAGAGGAGGAGAGGAGGAGGAGAAGAGAGGAGGAGAGGAGATAAGGAAAGAGAGGAGAAGAGAGAAGGAAAGAGAGGAGAAGCGAGAAGGAAAGAGAGGAGAAGAGAGAAGGAAAGAGAGGAGGAGAGAGAAGGAAAGAGAGGAGAAGAGAGAAGGAAAGAGAGGAGGAGAAGAGAGAAGGAACGAGAGGGGGAGGCATTGATGGCTTGTAAAGAAGCTTGCCAAGACTGCTGGGGTGATGACAGTGGTGTTGTGTTTTGTTTGTCTCTGAGGGCTGCTGCGGTGGCCGTGTGTGTGTGTGTGTGTGTGTGTGTGTGTGTGTGTGTGTGTGTGTGTGTGTGTGTGTGTGTGTGTGTGTGTGTGTGTGTGTGTGTGTGTGTGTGTGTGTGTGTGTGTGTGTGTGTGTGTGTGTGTGTGTGTGTGTGTGTGTGTGTGTGTGTGTGTGTGTGTGTGTGTGTGTGTGTGTGTGTGTGTGTGTTTGTGTGTGTGTGGCTGGCAGCAACTGTGACTGTTTGTTCTTTCTGCCTGCCCTCTCTTTTCTCATTTCTCTCTGCCCGCCGCTCCACCTCTTCTTCTCTACCTTCTTTCCTCCACTCCTCCTAAACCCTCGCAGCTCCCATGGTGCCTTGGAGCATCCTTCCCTGATATGGCCGCTGTCGTCATGGTTGCAGAGTGCTCAGAAACACATGTTTAGATATTCTGTAAAGTGTCTTTTGTCTTCAGCACCATCTTTGTGGGGAGAACAAGTATTTGATACACTGCCGATTTTGCAGGTTTTCCTACTTACAAAGCATGTAGAGGTCTGTCATTTTTTTATCATAGGTACACCTCAACTGTGAGAGACGGAATCTAAAACAAAAATTCAGAAAATCACATTGTATGATTTTTAAGTAATTAATTTGCATTTTATTGCATGACATAAGTAAGTATTTGATCACTTACCAACCAGTAAGAATTCCGGCTCTCACAAACCTGTTAGTTTTTCTTTAAGAAGCTCTCCTGTTCTCCACTCATTACCTGTATTAACTGCACCTGTTTGAACTTGTTACCTGTAGAAAAGACATCTGTCCACACACTCAATCAAACAGACTCCAACCTCTCCACAATGGCCAAGACCAGAGAGCTGTGTAAGGACATCAGGGATAAAATACAGGAGAATAGGCAAGCAGCGTGATGAGAAGGCCACAATTGTTGGCGCAATTATTAGAAAATGGAAGAAGTTCAAGATGATGGTAAATCACCCTCGGTCTGGGGCTCCATGCAAGATCTCACCTCGTGGGGCATCAATGATCATGAGGAAGGTGAGGGATCAGCCCAGAACTACATGGCAGGACCTGGTCAATGACCTGAAGAGAGCTGGGAACACAGTCTCAAAGAAAACCATTAGTAACACACTACGCCGTCGTGGATTAAAGTCTTGCAGCGCACGCAAGGTCCCCCTGCTCAAGCCAGCGCATGTCCAGGCCCTTCTGAAGTTTGCCAATGACCATCTGGATGATCCAGAGGAGGAATGGGAGAAGGTCATGTGGTCTGATGAGACAAAAATATAGCTTTTTGGTCTAAAATTCACTCGCCGTGTTTGGAGGAAGAAGAGGGATGAGTACAACCCCAAGAACACCATCCCAACCATGAAGCATGGAGGTGGAAACATCATTCTTTGGGGATGCTTTTCTGCAAAGGGGACAGGACGACTGCACCGTATTGAGGGGAGGATGGATGGGGCCATGTATCGTGCGATCTTGGCCAACAACCTCCTTCCCTCAGTAAAAGCATTGAAGATGGGTCGTGGCTGGGTCTTCTTCCAGCATGACAACGACCCAAAACACACAGCCAGGGCAACTAAGGAGTGGCTCCATAAGAAGCATCTCAAGGTCCTGGAGTGGCCTAGCCAGTCTCCAGACCTGAACCCAAAGGAAAATCTTTGGAGGGAGCTGAAAGTCTGTATTGCCCAGCGACAGCCCCGAAACCTGAAGGATCTGGAGAAGGTCTGTATGGAGGAGAGGGCCAAAATCCCTGCTGCAGTGTGTGTAAACCTGGTCAAGAACTACAGGAAACATATGATCTCTGTAATTGCAAAGAAAGGTTTCTGTACCAAATATTAAGTTATGCTTTTCTGATGTATCAAATACTTATATCATGCAATAAAATGCAAAGTAATTACTTAAGAATCATACAATGTTATTTTCTGGATTTTTGTTTTAGATTCCATCTCTCACAGTTGAAGTGTACCTATGATAAAAATTACAGACCTCTACATGCTTTGTAAGTAGGAAAACCTGCAAAATCGGCAATGTATCAAATACTTGTTCTCCCCACTGTATATATAAGCAGAGGGAGGGATGCTGCCATGGAACCTACTGTATATACAGTGTTGAGCGGAGGTGTGCAGATTAGTATTTCAGGTCGTTGATGACAAGGTGCAGTAAATGGCCCAATGCAAAGTCACTCAATCCCTATGAGCCCGATGGGTGGTTAATGAGGGCCACAGCATGGGGGAAGGAACTGTTCAGGTGGTTTTGGTCATGATTCACCTAAACCATCTACCAGAGCGTAGTCTTTAATAGATGGGGTGTCCAGGTTGGGCAGGGTGTCCAATCTGGGAAAGGTGTCCAGGGTGGGAAAGGTGTCCAGGGTGGGCAGGGTGTCCAGGGTGGGAAAGGTGTCCAGGGTGGGAAAGTAGTCCAGGGTGGGAATGGTGTCCAGGGTGGGAAAGGTGTCCAGGGTGGGAAAGGTGTCCAGGGTGGGAAAGGTGTCCAGGGTGAAGGGTGTCCAGCGTCTCCAGGGTGGGAAAGGTGTCCAGGGTGGGAAAGGTGTCCAGCGTGTCCAGGGTGGGAAAGGTGTCCAGGGTGAAGGGTGTCCAGCGTCTCCAGGGTGGGAAAGGTGTCCAGGGTGGGAAAGGTGTCCAGGGTGGGAAAGGTGTCCAGCGTGTCCAGGGTGGGAAAGGTGTCCAGCGTGTCCAGGGTTGGAAAGGTGTCCAGCGTGTCCAGGGTGGGAAAGGTGTCCAGCGTGTCCAGGGTGGGAAAGGTGGGAAAGGTGTCCAGGGTGGGAAGGGTGTCCAGCGTGTCCAGGGTGGGAAAGGTGTCCAGGGTGGGAAAGGTGTCCAGGGTGGGAAAGGTGTCCAGCGTGGGCAGGGTCAGCGATCATCTTACCTGCACGCTTCCTTGTCCTGGAGGGGCTGCAGTTTGCCCTTGTAGCGGGCAGATGCAGACCCAAACCAGACAGTGATAGAAGAGGTGAGGATGGCCTCAATGATGGACGTGTAGAACCAAACTTGAATTGTCCGAGAGAGTTGGAGCTTCTCCATCTGGTGCAGATAGTACGTCCTTGGGTACTTTTTAGTTCTTTTGTCCTTGGGTTTTCGAGGTGTTGGAGGATGTACTAACCGATACATGTATCACTATGCCACTTTGTTTACATACTCATCTCATATGTATATACTGTACTCGATACCATCTACTGTATCTTGCCTATGCTGCTCTGTACCATCACTCATTCATATATCCTTATGTACATATTCTTTATTCCCTTACACTGTGTATAAGACAGTAGTTTAGGAATTGTTAGTTAGATTACTTGTTGGTTATTACTGCATTGTCGGAACTAGAAGCACAAGCATTTCGCTACACTTGCATTAACATCTGCTAACCATGTGTATGTGACAAATAAAATTTGATTTGATTTGATTTGTAGTGAAGGTCCATGTTGACGGCGTTGTCCACAGAACTATTGGCTCTGTAGGCAAACTTCATGGGGTCGAGGAGGGTGTGGGTGGTGGTTTTGAGATGGGACAGGACCAGGAGCTCAAAGGTTTTCATGATGACCGAAGGGAGCGCTACTGGTCTGTAGTTTTTAATCAGAAAGATGTATGTGTAACTGTTTCATTCATCCCTCTGTCCTTCCCTTCATCCATCCCTCCATCCATCCCTCCATCCATCCCTCCTTCCATCCCTCCGTCCATCCCTCCGTCCTTCCCTCTGTCCTTCCCTTCATCCATCCCTCCTTCCATCCCTCCTTCCATCCCTCCGTCCATCCCTCCGTCCTTCCCTCTGTCCTTCCCTCCCTCCTTCCCTCCGTCCATCCCTCCTTCCATCCCTCCGTCCATCCCTCCGTCCTTCCCTCCGTCCTTCCCTCTGTCCTTCCCTCCCTCCTTCCCTCCGTCCATCCCTCCTTCCATCCCTCCATCCATCCCTCCATTCATCCCTCCGTCCATCCCTCCGTCCTTCCCTCCGTCCATCCCTCCGTCCTTCCCTCCGTTCCATCCCTGTCTCCATCCAAGTTTGAGATTTTACCAAGTAATAATCTGGTGTGTGATCTCTGGTCAGATTTCTCCTCTCTAACTGATGACTAGATCAGCTTTAACAGACTGAGTTTTCCTCTGGTAAGCAGCTTTCAAAACAACCAGCCCAGGAGGGCTATGTACATATTGTGGCAGACGGCAGGGAGAGGTGAGGGGAGTGGTGATTAAAGGGAGATATCTTGCAGCCCGCTGGCTCCACCCCCAGGCCTTATATGGACTTCCTGCCCCAACAAGGCAAGCCTGTGGACCATTAACCATTGGAAGGCTTGGGGATAAAAGAGGAAGCGGGCTGCACAAACAGGGAGAGGACTGAGAGTAAAACCTGTGTTATGGAGAATGTGAAAAGAGAGAGAATTATCTGTGTGATTAACCGTTGTGACCTGGACTGTCTGATTACCCCCATTGTGTACCGAACCGGTTTGGCTGAGGACCTGAGTTCTAGGATTACCCCTGGACAACGGAACGGACAACGAGAGCGGATTGTGGACTGTGAACTGGCTGCTGAATTCCCCCCCTTTCACACAGTGTGCAAATCTCACTAATACATTCCCCATTTGTATTCTAGTTGTGCTTTGTGTGCGTGTTTGGTTATTCAACTTGATGACGTGGAAACCCCACCCCCTTGAACCTGCTACATGTGATGGAGAATGTGGGCAACCCAACCCAAGTCTAATAACCAAACAGACACGGAGCACAATGGAAGCATTGGTGAAACAGCTGATGGAGGTGAACAAAGCCCAGCAGGATATGCATCAGGAGCTGCTGGAGGAACAGCGTCAGCAGACCACTCTCCTGCGAGCTAAACTTAGCCAGCTGACAGCCGCCCAGGCTGGCATGGTGGCAGGCGCAGCAGTCTCTCACCCCAAACCCAGTAGGTTTATAGTGAAGCTGACAGAGGTTAATGACATCGAGGCTTGCCTTCGAGAGGACGGCGAGCAGGGAGAAATGGCTCCATGAGCAATGGGCCAACCGATCTAGTCCAGCACAGCATCATCACCGAACCTGGGGAAAAGGTGAAGTTGAGGCCCTAACGCATACCGGAAGCATGGAGAGAGGCTGTCAGGACCCGAGGTAAAAATGATGTTGGAAGCTGATATCATCAAAGAGTCGAATAGTGAGTGGTGCAGCCCCATAGTGTTGGTGCCGAAACCAGACGGCACCATTCACTTCTGTAATGATTTTAGAAAGGTCAATTAAATCTCAATGTTCGACGCCGACCCCATGCCCTCCTCTTCAGGAGCTAAGGGCACCTACCAATAACCCTTCATCAGGTCGAGCGTGCTGATAAATCAGGCGGTCACTAGCCGTTCATCAGTGGGAGAAAACTGTTTTTGCCAAACCTGATGTGCTGTTACACTACAAGTAGCTGCCCTTTGGGGGTCTGCTACAATACAGTAAGTTACAGCCACGGTAGAGGGCTATGTAGCTACAGTAAGTTACAGCTACGGTAGAGGGCTATGTAGCTACAGTAAGTTACAGCCACGGTAGAGGGTTATGTAGCTACAGTAAGTTACAGCCACGGTAGAGGGCTATATAGCTACAGAAAGTTACAGCCACGGTAGAGGGCTATGTAGCTACAGTAAGTTACAGCTACGGTAGAGGGCTATGTAGCTACAGTAAGTTACATTCACGATAGAGGGCTATGTAGCTACAGTAAGTTACATTCACGGTAGAGGGTTATGTAGCTACAGTAAGTTACATTCACGGTAGAGGGTTATGTAGCTACAGTAAGTTACATTCACGGTAGAGGGCTATGTAGCTACAGTAAGTTACATTCACGGTAGAGGGTTATGTAGCTACAGTAAGTTACAGCCACGGTAGAGGGCTATGTAGCTACAGTAAGTTACATTCACGGTAGAGGGCTATGTAGCTACAGTAAGTTACAGCCACGGTAGAGGGTTATATAGCTACAGTAAGTTACATTCACGGTAGAGGGCTATATAGCTACAGTAAGTTACATTCACGGTAGAGGGTTATATAGCTACAGTAAGTTACATTCACCGTAGAGGGCTATGTAGCTACAGTAAGTTACAGCCACGGTAGAGGGCTATGTAGCTACAGTAAGTTACATTCACGGTAGAGGGCTATGTAGCTACAGTAAGTTACAGCTACGGTAGAGGGCAATGTAGCTACAGTAAGTTACAGCCAGGGTAGAGGGTTATGTAGCTACAGTAAGTTACAGCTACGGTAGAGGGCTATGTAGCTACAGTAAGTTACAGCCACGGTAGAGGGCTATGTAGCTACAGTAAGTTACATTCACGGTAGAGGGCTATGTAGCTACAGTAAGTTACAGCCACGGTAGAGGGCTATGTAGCTACAGTAAGTTACATTCACGGTAGAGGGCTATGTAGCTACAGTAAGTTACAGCCACGGTAGAGGGTTATATAGCTACAGTAAGTTACATTCACGGTAGAGGGCTATGTAGCTACAGTAAGTTACATTCACGGTAGAGGGTTATGTAGCTACAGTAAGTTACAGCTACGGTAGAGGGCTATGTAGCTACAGTAAGTTACAGCCAGGGTAGAGGGTTATGTAGCTACAGTAAGTTACAGCCACGGTAGAGGGTTATATAGCTACAGTAAGTTACAGCTACGGTAGAGGGCTATGTAGCTACAGTAAGTTACATTCACGGTAGAGGGCTATGTAGCTACAGTAAGTTACAGCTACAGAGAGGGACAGAGATGGACAGAGAGAGGGGGGTGCAGAGAGAGAGAGGGACACAGAGAGAGAGAGGGACACAGAGAGAGAGGGACAGAGAGAGAGAGGGACAGAGAAAGAGGGACTGAGAGAGAGAGGGACAGAGAGAGAGAGGGGGAGAGAGAGAGAGAAGGGGGGACAGAGAGAGAGAAGGGGGGACAGAGAGAGAGAGAGGGACAGAGAGAGAGAGAGGGACAGAGAGAGAGACAGAGAGAGAGGGACAGAGAGACAGAGAGAGAGAGACAGAGAGAGAGAGAGAGACAGAGAGAGAGAGAGGGACAGAGAGAGATAGGGACAGAGAGAGGGAGGGACAGAGAAAGGGAGGGACAGAGAGAAAGGGGGACAGAGAGAAAGGGGGACAGAGAGAGAGAGGGACAGAGAGACACAGAGGGACAGAGAGAGAGAGGGACGGAGAGAGAGAGGGACAGAGAAAGAGGGACGGAGAGAGAGAGAAAGGGGGACATAGAGAGAGAGGGACAGAGAGAGAGAGGGAGAGAGAGAAAGGGGGACAGAGGGACAGACAGAGAGAGAGGGACAGACAGAGAGAGAGAGGGACAGAGAAAGGGGGACAGACAGAGAGGGACAGAGAGAGAGAGAGAGAGGGACAGAGAGAGAGAGAGGGACAGACAGAGAGAGAGAGTGCCTCAAAACCAAATGTTTTCCTGGCCCACCACTCCACCCTGGACTTGAACAGCCTCTATGACCAGGTCCACCTCTACAAGGCAGCAGTGCCCACCTTTTCCCGAACTCTAAAGGACATCGCTCTCAAACGTATCCCCAACACTTCACACAGGAGCAACAGATCAATAGACACCCAACCCAGACCAGCGAGACACCCTCCCAGACCTGCAGGACCCCCCCCCCCCCCTGGACCTACACATAGAGGACCCACGCCAAGAGGAATTAAATCCAGACCACAGCACACCCAGACACATCCACACCCCCACCCCAACCAATCAACACCCCCCCACGTCAAACCATGCCTACACCCCATTTAGGCCCCCTCAGATCGGACCTATGCCACTCCTGCCCACCCCATGCACCCCACCCCCGCAAAGATGGCCTCAACATGGAAGCCACACATACGCCCAGGTAGTGAGCGGGCAAACAGTCCCAACCCCCACTCTCACACTCACCCAAGCCAATGGCATGTACCAGATGCTCAGCAGGCTCTGCTCACACTTACTGGCCTGAGGCCAAACCACAACCAACAACATTGGACACTCTGGAACAAAAAGCCTTCACTATATCATCCTGGAATATCCAAGGCCTGAGGTCATCTGCCTTTGGCCTAAAGAGCAGAAACCCAGACTTCACCAAAGAAATCGGTAATACAGACATTGTCATCCTGCAAGAAACCTGGTATAGGGGAGACGGACCCACTGGTTGCCCTCTAGGTTACAGAGAGCTGGTAGTCCCATCCACCAAACTACCAGGTGTGAAACAGGGAAGGGACTCAGGGGGTATGCTAATTTGGTATGGAGCAGACCTAACTCACTCCATTAAATTAATCAAAACAGGAACATTCTACATTTGGATAAAAATTCAAAAGGAAATTATCCTAACAGAGAAAAATGTCCTCCTGTGTGCTACCTATATCCCCCCACTAGAATCCCCATATTTGAATGAAGACAGCTTCTCCATCCCAGAGGGGGAAATCAATCATTTCCAGGCCCAGGGACATGTACTAGTCTGTGGCGACCTAAATGCCAGAACCAGACAAGATCCTGACACCCTCAGCACACAGGGGGACAAACACCTGCCTGGAGGTGACAGCATTCCCTCCCCCGTATGCCCCCCTAGGCACAACTATGACAACATAACCAACAAAAACGGGTCACAACTCCTGCAGCTCTGTCACACGCTGGGTATGTACATAGTCAATGGTAGGCTTCGAGGGACTCCTATGGTAGGTACACCTATAGCTCATCTCTTGGCAGTAGTACTGTAGACTACTTTATCACTGACCTCAACCCAGAGTCTCTCACAGCGTTCACAGTCAGCCCACTGACACCCCTATCAGACCATAGCAAAATCACAGTCTACTTAAACAGAGCAATACTCAATCATGAGGCATCAAAGCCAAAGGAACTGAGTAACATTAAGAAATGCTATAGATGGAAGGAATGCAGTTTGGAAACCTACCAAAAAACAATTAGGCAACAACAAATTCAATCCCTTTTAGACAATTTCCTGGGTAAAACGTTCCACTGTAATAGTGAAGGTGTAAACTTGGCAGTAGAAAATCTTAACAGTATATTTGACCTCTCAGCTTCCCTATCAAATCTAAAAATCTCAAATAGAAAACTGAAGTACATAAACAACAATGACAAATGGTTTGATGAAGAATGCAAAAATCTAAGAAAGATATTGAGAAACCAAAAACATAGAGACCCGGAAAACCTGAGTCTACGCCTTCACTATGGTGAATCACTAAAACAATACAGAAATACACTACGAAAAAAGAAGGAACAGCATGTCAGAAATCAGCTCAATGTAATTGAAGAATCCATAGACTCCAACCACTTCTGGGAAAATTGGAAAACTAAACAAACAACACGAAGAATGATCTATCCAAAATGGAGATGTATGGGTAAACCACTTCTCCAACCTTTTTGTCTCTATAACAAAGAATAAAGAGCAAAAACATATACATGATCAAATACAGATCTTAGAATCAACTATTAAAGACTACCAGAACCCACTGGATTATCCAATTACATTGAATGAGTTACAGGACAAAATAAAAACCCTCCAACCCAAAAAGGCTTGTGGTGTTGATGGTATCCTCAATGAAATGATCAAATATACAGACAACAAATTACAATTGGCTAAACTAAAACTCTTTAACATCATCCTTAGCTCTGGCATCTTCCCCAATATTTGGAACCACGGACTGATCACCCCAATCCACAAAAGTGGAGACAAATTTGACCCCAATAACTACCGTGGAATATGCGTCAACAGTAACCTTGGGAAAATCCTCTGCATTATCATTAACAGCAGACTCGTACATTTCCTTGATGAAAACAATGTACTGAGCAAATGTCAAATTGACTTTTTACGAAATTACCGTACAACAGACCATGTATTCACCCTGCACACCCTAATTGACAACCAAACAAACCGAAACAAAGGTAAAGTCTTCTCATGCTTTGTTGATTTAAAAAAATCCTTCGACTCAATTTGGCATGAGGGTCTGCTATACAAACTGATGGAAAGTGGTGTTGGGGGTAAAACATACAACATTCTAAAATCCATGTACACAAACAACAAGTGTGCAGTTAAAATTGGCAAAAAACACACATTTCTTCACAAAGGGTCGTGGGGTTAGACAGGGATGCAGCTTAAGCCCCACCCTCTTCAACATATATATATATATATATATATATATATCAACGAATTGGCGCGGGCACTAGAAAAGTCTGCAGCACCTGGCCTCACCCTACTAGAATCCAAAGACAAATGTCTGCTGTTTGCTGATGATCTGGTGCTTCTGTCACCAACCAAAGAGGGCCTACAGCAGCACCTAGATCTTATGCACAGATTCTGTTAGACCTGGGCCCTGACAGTAAATCTCAGTAAGACCAAAATAATGGTGTTCCAAAAAAGGTCCAGTCACCAAGACCACAAATACAAATTCCATCTCGACACTGTTGCCCTAGAGCACACAAAAAAACTATACATACCTTGGCCTAAACATCAGCGCCACAGGTAACTTCCACAAAGCTGTGAACAATCTGAGAGACAAGGCAAGAAGGGCATTCTATGCCATCAAAAGGAACATAAATTTCAACATACCAATTAGGATTTGGCTAAAAATAGTCATAGAGCCCATTGCCCTTTATGGTTGTGAGTTCTGGGGTCCGCTCACCAACCAAGACTTCACAAAATGGGACAAACACCAAATTGAGACTGCACGCAGAATTCTGCAAAAATATCCTCAGTGTACAACGTAGAACACCAAATAATGCATGCAGAGCAGAATGATCAAAATCCAGAAAAGCGACGTTAAATTCTACAACCACCTAAAAGGAAGCGATTCCCAAACCTTCCATAACAAAGCTATCACCTACAGAGAGATGAACCTGGAGAAGAGTCCCCTAAGCAAGCTGGTCCTGGGGCTCTGTTCACAAACACAAACACACCCCACAGAGCCCCAGGACAGCAGCACAATTAGACCCAACCAAATCATGAGAAAACAAAAAGATAATTGCTTGACACATTGGAAAGAATTAACAAAAACAGAGCAAACTAGAATGCTATTTGGCCCTAAACAGAGAGTACACAGCGGTAGAATACCTGACCACTGTGACTGACCCAAAATTAAGGAAAGCTTTGACTATGTACAGACTCAGTGAGCATAGCCTTGCTATTGAGAAAGGCCGCCGTAGGCAGACATGGCTCTCAAGAGAAGACAGGCTATGTGCTAACTGCCCACAAAATGAGGTGGAAACCGAGCTGCACTTCCTAACCTCCTGCCCAATGTATGACCATATTAGAGAGACATATTTCCCTCAGATTACACAGATCCGCAAATAATTCGAAAAAACAAATCCAATTTTGATAAACTCCCATATCGACTGGGTGAAATTCCACAGTGTGCCATCACAGCAGCAAGATTTGTGACCTGTTGCCACGAGAAAAGGGCAATCAGTGAAGAACAAACACCATTGTAAATACAACCCATATTTATGCTTATTTATTTTATCTTGTGTCCTTTAACCATTTGTACATTGTTAAAACACTGTATATATATATAATATGACATTTGTAATGTCTTTATTGTTTTGAAACTTTTGTATGTGTAATGTTTACTGTTAACTTTGATTGTTTATTTCACTTTTATATATTATCTACCTCACTTGCTTTGGCAATGTTAACACGTTTCCCATGCCAATAAAGCCCCTTGAATTGAATTTATTTGAGAGAGAGAGAGACTGCAGGGAAATCTGAGAAGAGAGATATTGTATACATTGTTGCTTTGGCAATATTGACTCAATGTTTTTCATGCCAATAAAGCAGCTTGAATTTGAGAGAGAGAGAACTTGAACCATTTGTACATCGTTACCTCACTTGCTTCGGCAATGTTAACATATGTTTCACATGCCAATAAAGCCCCTTGAATTGATTTGAATTGAACTGAGAGACAGAGTGGAGAGAAAAGGAGAGACAGGGAGAAAGAGAGAGAGAGAGGAGTGGAGTGGAGACTGCAGGGAAATCAGAGAAAGTAGAGAGAGATAAAGAGAAATAGCACGAGAGAGAAAGAGACTGCAGGGAAATCAGAGGAGATAGAGAGAGGGAGAGAGTGGAGAGATAGGGAGGGAGAGAGAGACTGCAGGGAAATCAGAGGAGATAGAGAGAGAGAGAGTGGAGAGATAGGGAGGGAGAGAGAGACTGCAGGGAAATCAGAGAGGAGATAGAGAGAGATAAAGAGAAATAGCACGAGAGAGAGAGAGACTGCAGGGAAATCAGAGGAGATAGAGAGAGAGAGAGTGGAGAGATAGGGAGGGAGAGAGAGAGACTGCAGGGAAATCAGAGGAGATAGAGAGAGAGAGTGGAGAGATAGGGAGGGAGAGAGAGAGACTGCAGGGAAATCAGATGAGATAGAGAGAGAGAGAGTGGAGAGATAGGGAGGGAGAGAGAGACTGCAGGGAAATCAGAGGAGATAGAGAGAGAGAGTGGAGAGATAGGGAGGGAGAGAGAGAGACTGCAGGGAAATCAGAGGAGATAGAGAGAGAGAGAGTGGAGAGATAGGGAGGGAGAGAGAGAGACTGCAGGGAAATCAGAGGAGATAGAGAGAGAGAGAGTGGAGAGATAGGGAGGGAGAGAGAGAGACTGCAGGGAAATCAGAGGAGATAGAGAGAGAGTGGAGAGATAGGGAGGAAGAGAGAGAGACTGCAGGGAAATCAGAGAGGAGATAGAGAGAGAGTGGAGAGATAGGGAGGGAGAGAGAGAGAGAGATAGGGAGTGAGGGAGAGAGAGAGAGAAAGAGATAGGGAGGGAGAGAGAGAGACTGCAGGGAAATCAGAGGAGATAGAGAGAGAGAGTGGAGAGATAGGGAGGGAGAGAGAGACTGCAGGGAAATCAGAGAGAGTAGCGAGAGATAAAGAGAAAGAGCACGAGAGAGAGAGAGACTGCAGGGAAATCAGAGGAGATAGAGAGATAGGGAGGGAGAGAGAGACTGCAGGGAATTGAGAAATAGAGAGAGGAGAGACTGCAGGGATATCAGAGAGAGAGACTGCAGGGAAATCAGATAGAAGAGAGAGAGGAGAGAGACTGCAGGGAATTGAGAGAGAAAGGAGAGAGAGAGAGAACAGCGATATCAGAGAGTGGATAGAGAGACTGCAGGGAAATCAGAGAGGATAGAGAGAGAGGAGAGCAACTAGGGAAATCAGAGAAAGGGTAGAGAAAGAGAGACAGAGAGAGACTGCAGAGAGATAGGAGAGAGAGAAAGAGAGACCGAGAGTGGGGGGATGGTGAGAATAGCCGTGGAATGCAAAAGAGAGGATGGAGGCAGGAGAGACAGACAGAGAAAGAGAGATAGAGAAGAAAGATAGGTTTAAAGATGGTTGAGGGGTAGAGTAGTCCATGTCTTAAAAAAGCCTTTGGGAGGAATTCTAACCCACCCCTTTTCCGATGTGCGTGTGACTGCATAGTGGACAGGTTATTACATGCTGCACCCAGTTCATCAAAATGGTTTGCTCCTACAGACAGTGAGTCATGTGTCCGTGGCTTGCTATATAAAGCAGGCAGGCAGGCAGGCATCAAGGCATTCAGTTACTGTTTGATTGAACATAAAAATGGGCAAAACAAGTGACCTAAGTGACTTTGGGCCTGTTATGATCATCGGTGCCAGTATCTCAGAAACGGCCTCCTGGGCTTTTTACTCACAACAGTGTTTAGGGTTTACTGAGAATGGTGCAGCAAACACATAATATCCTAAAAGCTCGTTGATGAGAGGTCGAAGGAGAATGATGCAGCAAACACATAATATCCAAACAGCTCGTTGATGAGAGGTCGAAGGAGAATGGTGCAGCAAACACATATCCTAACAGCTCGTTGATGAGAGGTCGAAGGAGAATGATGCAGCAAACACATAATTAAAAACATTGCCTGGTCCGATGAATCCTGGCTCCCGTTGGGTCATGCTGATGGCAGAGGTACAGGCTGGTGGCGGTGGTGTAACGGTGTGGGGAATGTTTTCCTGGCACACCTTAGGTCTCTTGATACCAATTGAGCAACGTTTCCATGCCCTGAAGAATTCAAAGAGGTGTTTAACCTGGTACCTAATAAACTGGCCACTGAGTGTGTGTGTGTGTGTGTGTGTGTGTGTGTGTGTGTGTGTGTGTGTGTGTGTGTGTGTGTGTGTGTGTGTGTGTGTGTGTGTGTGTGTGTGTGTGTGTGTGTGTGTGTGTGTGTGTGTGTGCGCGTGGAGCCCCCTCCAGTGGTATATATGTAAGGGATTTGCTGGCCCCCCAAAACGAGTGTTGTGTAACAGTGAGTCAATCCTCTACAGGTCATTGTTTTCATTTCCACATTCTAAAGCCCCAGTTTAAAGCCTCTGACTACAGTACTGGACATGATTGCTAGGAGGATTAGGTTTTAGGATGATTGTAAGGTTATTTGTTGTAGGAAGCAGCAACAAACTTGACACCAAACCCATCTTATGCATCGACCCAGTATGTGGGTGAGTCAGTCATTCAATAATCCCAGCTAACTCACTTGTCCTTCGTGAACTAACACTCACACTGGACTTTTTTCACCTACTAGCACTGACTTTGCTGTGAGCTACTTTATTGAGAAAGGATTGACTTACTATGACTGAAACGTGGTTGTCCCACCTGGCTCTCTTAAGATGATTGCACTAGCTGTAAATTGCTCTGGATAAGAGAGTCTGCTAAATGACTTCAATGTAAATAGGATGTGTCTGTCTGTCTCTCTCACTCACTCACTCTCTCCGTCTGTCTGTCTGCCTTGGACTCTGACAACTATTAGAAAATGTGGTTGGCATGCAAGGAATACACTCTAAAATATACAATAAATGTAAAAGAGAGAAGTTACAGTGATATCAAGCTAATTTGGTTGCCAGTCGCAGATCCATTGTGTGTGTAGAAATGAGGGATGTATGCCATACTGTAAGTGAAGGGAAGCAGACTGCCTGCGTTGCCAGTTTCATTGTGCAAGTGAAATGGCCTCTGTCAAACACTCAGCCATCATACAAGATCACAAGTAAACATGTCTGTCGTGTGTGTGTGTGTACAGGCCATCAGTTAAATTACATCCTGGTGGAGAAGGCAGCCCAAGGACAGGTCGCTTCCCTGCTCAGATCTCCTACTCATCCCAGTTTTCCCCCGATATTCATTTAGCAGCCCGCCGCTGCAAAATCGTTGCCACCACGCCAAACATTATGATAAAACGTTTAATAATAATAAGAAGATTTATTTTTCCAGGATGGTAAAACGTTTTCAGTGAAAACTTAGACGACTAAAACCAGATATAAAATATGTAGAAAAGATTATGAAACTCTATATTTTTTTTAATAAGATCTACTCACCAAAATAAAACTAGACAATCAGGGACAATCTAAAATTCCAAAAATGTCATGGCATTGATTTTGTTAAAATGTTTGAGTCACTCAGATAGTATAAGAACAAGGCATAATCCATGACAACGTGTAGAATTGCAGGAAACAGCAACATTATGTCTGCGGCCAAGAGAAAGTAAAGTAATAAAGTAAAGTAATCCTTCTCACCCCCCCCTTAAATGAGTTAGATGCACTATTGTAAATTGGCTGTTCCACTGGATGTCAGAAGGTGAATTCACCAATTTGTAAGTCGCTCTGGATAAGAGCGTCTGCTAAATGACTTAAATGTAAATGTAAATGTAGAAAGGCCTCTAAAATGTTGGGACCCCCTTTACGCTAACTCTGCCACTGCTGCTGAAAAGAATCATAGGGGAAACACTGCATCCTTTCTCTCATTCCTCATTCCCTTATCCCTCGCTCTTCCTCTCACTCACTCCATCCCTGGCAGAGGTCAATGAGGTTTGTGTGCGTCTGATGGGAGTGTTCATGGTATGACTCTGACATTGCGCCCACCCCTAGTCACCTCTCTGCCTGCTGAACGCTTCACCTCCACCAAATGGAGACCCATGCATTTTTTTTAACGCAACCCTTCACATAGAAACTTCACCTTTGGTCGACCCCTCTCTCTCTCTCTGCTTCTGCTCAAGCGTTTGATTTGTCAACAAGTTTTTTATTTCACCTTTATTTAGGAAGTGGCCAGTGGAGGCTGCTGAGGGGAGGATGGCTCATAATAATGTCTGGAATGGAGTGAATGGAATGACATCAAACACATGGTCCATGTGGTTGATTCCACTCCGTTCCAGACATTATTATGAGCCATCCTCCCCTCAGCAGCCTCCACTGGCAGAGGAGTCGCGTTGAGACCAAGGTCTCTTTTCCCAGGGAGCCCTGGGCGAATGATATGAACACACACACACATTCCCTGACCACCTTAGTTCGGTCTCCTAATGCATGTAAAGCCAAACTGTAATTTCAGGTTGAGGTAGACATAGGCGGAGGCGGTAGCAGTAGACTCAGTGTTCCTCGTTTCAGTGAATACTCATGAGGAAGAGATCAGCTTCTGTCTGTCTCTCTCTCTGTCTGTCTGTCTCTCTCTCTGTCTGTCTGTATCTCTGTCTGTCTGTCTGTCTGTCTGTCTGTCTGTCTGTCTGTCTGTCTGTCTCTCATTCTCACTCTCTCTCTCTCTGTCTCTGTCTCTGTCTCTCTCTTCAAACACTCAGCATGACACTTTGCTGAGGAAACTCTTAAATGCTTTATATGATCATCTGTGGGAAGCAGTAAAAGGAGCTCTCATCTCTCCTGGCTTTCAGCGGGAATTAAACTATGAATTCAGACCCGTTTTATGGTTCCAAGCCCATAGGTTCTCAGCAACCTAAATCCTGCTATTACAGACAATATAAAATAAATATTGCAGAAGAAAAGACCTAATGTCCCATATACACACAGTGTCTTCGGACTTTTTCCACATTTTGTTACATTACAGCCTTATTCTAAAATTGATTACACTGTTCTCATAAATCTAGACACAATGTCCCATAATGACAAAGCAAAAACAGGTTTTTAGAAATGTTTGCTAACTTATTAAATATAAAAACTGAAATATTACATTTACATAAGTATTCAGACCCTTTACTCAGTACTCAGAAGCACCTTTGGCAGCGATTACAGCATTGAGTCTTCTTGGCTACAAGCTTGTATTTGAGGAGTTTCTCGCATTCTTCTTTGCAGACCATCTCAAGCTCTGTCAGGTTAGATGAGGAGCGTCTCTGCACAGCTATTTTCAGGTCTCTCCAGAGATGTTCGATCGGGTTCAAGTCCAGGCTCTGGCTGGGCCACTCAATGACATTCAGAGACTTGTCCCGAAGCCACTTGGCTGTTTTCGTTGTCTTGGCTGTTTTCTTTGGGTTGTTGTCCTGGTGGAAGGTGAACCTTCACCCCAGTCTGAGGTCCTGAGCGCTCAGGAGCAGGTTTTCATCAAGGATCTCTCTGTACTTTGCTCAGGTCATATTTGACTCGATCCTGACTAGTCTCCCAGTCCCTGTCGCTGGAAAAACATCCCCACAGCATGATGCTGCCACCACCAAGCTTCACCGTAGGGATGGTGTCAAGTTTCCTCCAGACGTGATGCTTGGCATTCAGGCAAAAGTGTTCAATTTTGGTTTCATCAGACCAGACAATCTTGTTTCTCATGGTCTGAGTCCTTTAGGTGCCTTTTGGCAAACTCCAATTTTCTGTCATGTGCCTTTCACTGAGGAGTGGCTTCCGTCTGGCCACTCTACCATAAAGACCATCTGGAATGTTCTCCCATCTCCACAGAGGAACTCTAGAGCACTGTCAGAGTGACCATCAGGTTCCCCTTCTCCCCCGATTGCTCAGTTTGGCCGGGCGGCGAGTTCTAGGAAGAGTCTTGGTGGTTCCAAACTTGTTCCATTTAAGAATGGAGGGCACTGTGTTCTTAGGTAACTTCAATGCTGCAGACATTTTTTTGATCTGTGTCTCGGAGCTCTACGGACAATTCCTTCAACCTTATGGCTTGGTTTTTGCTCTGCCATGCACTGTCAACTGTGGGACCTTATATAGACAGGTGTGTGCCTTTCCAAATCATGCCTAATCAATCGAATTCACCACAGGTGGACTACAATAAAGTTGTAGAAACATCTCAAGGATGACCAATAGAAACAGGATGCACCTGAGCTCAATTTCGAGTCTCATAGCAAATGGTCTGAATACTTATTTTAATAAGGTATTTCTGTTTTTTATTTTTATGTCTAAAAAACTGTTTTTACTTAGTCATTATGGTGTATTGTGTGTCGATTGCTGAGGAAAACATTTGATTTAATCCAATTTAGAATAAGGTGGTAACGTAACAAAATGTGGAAAAAGTCAAGGGGTCTGAATACTTTTCCAAAGGTACTGTATATCTACTTTTGTGTATGGCGTGTTGAAACTTGTTTAGCAATGAGACCATAAAGAGTCATTTTAAAGGAAAGCAAACGCTTACAGGAGACGTAACCCATGCAAACAAACACGTGGTTACAGTCTAGAGAGTGAGCCAGTGGAGGTTAGAACTCTATCAAAACTATTTTATTATTTCATTTAATCACTCTGTTGTCGCAGAGCACTTTCTTGCGCAGCACGAGGAAACCCTGTAGCGTATTCAAGGTTTAAAAGGCTTCTAAAGTTTGTGATTTCCACTTTACAGTTTCAGATTAGATTTGCCCTAACGGAAAATGTATCAACCCCTACACAGATGTCTATTCATTATGTCTATTATATTATGTCCTGTTCCTCCAGGATCATTTTCCTGCTGTGAGAAACTAGTCAAATTAAGATAGGGGCATTTCCATGTAAAAGGACCCATGAGCATGTCAAGTATGGTGTCAAAGGAAAGCTAAGAGTTTATATGTTTGATGAATTAAGCCTGCATACATTTCTCAACCATTTTTCTATTCCTAAATATTAGGAATAAGCAAATTCTTAGATTTTTGGTCAAACAGATGGAAAAGAGGTCTTAGAAAATTTGCCAACTAATATCAACACTTCTATTTAGTTTGGGATAAATTATTTACCTTGTGTAAGTTTAAGGAACATTGCCCTGTGCCTCGAAATTCCTACATATTTTAAATATTTTATATTTTATTTTCAAATGTTTGTCCCTCGTGAGGCGGGAGTATAATGAAAGTTCACATAACTAACAAGTAAAGGTAAACCTATTTGGTAACATCATTTCAGAAAAATCAGTAATGACATTTCTGCAATTGAATTGGCTACAAAGGGAAATCATAGTAGTTACAAAGCCCAGTTGGGTCACCTGCTACAGTCCAGTCTGGACCAAATGGACCAAATGTGAACCAATAATATGTTTCACAAGTTTGGAGAGCACAGTACAGTAAAGCACAGTACAGTATAGTAAAGTTAAAACAAAAAGTTGAGTAGAGTATACTGTAGTTCAGTACAGTACAAAATCCTGGAGGGACTAACTGGACTCTACTGTACTGTACTGAAGTCTACTCATGTCGACTCTACCGTACCGTACTGTACTGTACTATACTGAACTCTACTCATGTCGACTCTACTGTACCGTACTGTACTGTACTATACTGAACTCTACTCATGTCGACTCTACCGTACCGTACTGTACTGTACTGTACTGAACTCTACTCATGTCGACTCTACTGTACCGTACTGTACTGTACTATACTGAACTCTACTCATGTCGACTCTACTGTACCGTACTGTACTGTACTATACTGAACTCTACTCATGTCGACTCTACCGTACCGTACTGTACTGTACTGTACTGAACTCTACTCATGTCGACTCTACTGTACCGTACTGTACTGTACTATACTGAACTCTACTCATGTCGACTCTACCGTACCGTACTGTACTGTACTGAACTCTACTCATGTCGACTCTACTGTACCGTACTGAACTCTACTGTACTGTACTGTACTGTAGTGTACTGAACTGAACTCTACTTTACTGAACTCTACTATAGTGTACTGAACTCTACTCTACTCATGTCGACTGTACTGTACTGTACTGTACTCAACTCTACTTTACTGAACTCTACTGTAGTGTACTGAACTCTACTCTACTCACGTCGACTGTACTGTACTTTACTGAACTCTACTTTACTGAACTCTACTGTAGTGTACTGAACTGTACTCTACTTTACTGAACTCTACTGTACTGTACTGAACTCTACTCTACTCACGTCGACTCTACTGTACTGTACTGTACTGTACTGTACTCTACTCTACTTTACTGAACTCTACTGTACTGTACTGAACTCTACTCTACTCACGTCGACTCTACTGTACTGTACTGTACTGTACTCTACTTTACTGAACTCTACTGTAGTGTACTGAACTCTACTATAGTGTACTGAACTCTACTGTAGTGTACTGAACTGTACTCTACTTTACTGAACTCTACTGTACTGTACTGAACTCTACTCTACTCACGTCGACTCTACTGTACTGCACTGTACTCTACTTTACTGAACTCTGCTGTAGTGTACTGAACTGTACTCTACTTTACTGTACTGTACTGTACTCTACTCTACTCACGTCGACTGTACTGTACTTTACTGAACTCTACTTTACTGAACTCTACTGTAGTGTACTGAACTGTACTCTACTCACGTCGACTGTACTGTACTGTACTGAACTCTACTGTACTATACTGAACTCTACTGTACTGTACTGAACTCTACTCTACTGATGTCGATTCTACTGTACTGTACTGAACTCTACTCTTCTGTACTGTACTGTACTTTGATGTCCAAACTTGTGATGAAATATATGCATCTATAGATCGGTTCAAATTTGGACCGGTCTGGACCAACCAAATGTGGTCTTGTTTGGGGGCAGAGCTGATTAAAATAATAGCCGTGTGTAGAATAATATCCAAATATGAAAAAGGAGGATATTGCTTATTTCTACCTTTGTGTACCATGGAGAGAATGCCGTTCATATCCATAATTGTGCATTTCTGTGTCGTACAGATCAGGGACCCATGATGAAATTGATTAAGTCCACTTCACTTACTTGTTTACGTCACTGTAGTTCAATAACCCAGATACAGTAGATGTTTTCAAAGTCAAGGTGTTATGTCAAACATAGCTGACAGCCCATTCTGCCTGCAGATGTCTTTCAAACTTCATTCAGAGCAGATATTTAACACAGTCACATAAAAACCTGAGGGAGATTTGACCGAAATTCTGTTACCAAACTTTTAATTTGCACTGTTCTTCCAATAAATGTGTTTTTGTCAAATGTTCAGTGTAAAATGTTCAAAGTAGTCCTTGTGCATAGAGTTGTATGGTTTGTTCAACTTCGAAATCAATGTTTTTTCTTTGGTATATATTTTAAAGTGACAAATCTGAGTCCGTTACTGTGGATTTGCCCCAAGGACGTCTGTAGCATTGTTCCGCTCTGTCTGTAATTAAAGCAAGATAGACTGCATGTCTGTCTTCTGAAGGCCCCTGGCATTCTGAACCCATTTTATTTATATCACATCACAGTCACAGCTCATTCATCTTTTCTTCCTCAGCCATATTTTCTAGGCCAAACGAATATTCCACTCTAGTTGTCATGCCAATAGATTAGTATGCTCTTGCGTGGTCTTTCTGCAGTGGAGTGAGTGACTCTGCAGCAGAGACTGAGTGAGTGTGCATGCTCTGTGCAGTCTGCATCCCGGTATTCAGGCTCTAGAACATTTCAACACACAGTCAGATTCAGAAACACACACACACTGTCCAAAACACACATCAAGCTCTCAAGGCTTCAACACACAATCAAACATGATGTCAGACATGAAAACACTCCAACTACAACACAGACACACACACACACACACACACACACACACACACACACACACACACACATGTAGAACATCACTCTAATACACAGGTCACAACCTATCCTTCATTCTTGGTCAATACATTTCATGTCTCTGCTGCAACAGTATTAGTCTGGACCACAGCGACTTCCCTCTCCTGTCTTCCATGCTGGATTTAAAAGTGGTTTACATTGGGTCAGTCACCCTGGCCTTGGCATTGATTTCAACGTCCACAGGCCTCGTTTTTCGGTAGGGTCCGGTGCAGCTTTAATTTCAATGTCACTCTTCCATTTTCACTCACCAGTTGGTATTGTTCTCGTGTATTGGCGTACTGCCTTATGTTAGTGTCGTGTTCTTTGGTTTTGTTGTTTTATTAAAACATTTCACCTGCTTCCAACTCACCTCCCCATCATTACAGTCCACAGATGTTTATTTTTGGTCTGGTCTGGACCATCCTTGATTTGTCCCAAACATAGACTGAGCTCTCTGTCCATCTGTAAGAGCACAACAGAACAAATAGTTACTGTATGTCTCTTGGCATAGCCCATGAACCCTAAACCAAACCCAAATAGCCTATTGAATCCTAAATCTAACCCAAATAGCCAATTGAATCCTAAACCTAACCCAAATAGCCTATTGAATCCTAAACCTAACCCAAATAGCCGATTGAATCCTAAACCTAACCCAAATAGTCTATTGAATCCTAAACCTAACCCAAATAGCCGATTGAATCCTAAACCTAACCCAAATAGCCTGTTGAATCCTAAACCTAACCCAAATAGCCGATTGAATCCTAAACCTAACCCAAATAGCCGATTGAATCCTAAACCTAACCCAATAGCCGATTGAATCCTAAACCTAACCCAAATAGCCGATTGAATCCTAAACCTAACCCAAATAGGCAGAGTGGGTAAGCAAAATAGTAATACGTTTCTCTATATCTCACAATTTAATCTGATGGACGATTTCGATATTTTTGTAAACATTAAATGCACTATGCATTATGTGGGTTGAATGCTGTAACAGCACAGAATAAAACAATTAATACAAGTCCCATGACGGTAATAACTGCCCATTACTGCTTATTACTTATTCACCATAATTTATTCACATGACTTTACGTTAATAAAATATTTCAATTGTCTATATTACATTTGTTTAATTTGATGACTTTATTATTTCATTTCAAGTCATCATCTCATCTCTATAGAGCTGCTTGCTATACTGTCTGACAAAATCACTATTTTGTAGTTCTTCAAAGTAAATAAGGCATGCTTTTATGACTGCTGAATACCAACTATCAATCACTTAGATTGTGTATTTTCAAGTGGAGATACCTCGCGAAGCTACTACTCTCTATCCCTCTTAATCAAGCAGTCTCTTCTCTCCCTCTCCCTTTCCGTGTCTACCCCACACAGACCGGTGTCCTGGCTAAATTCCCAATCTGGCCATAATGGCCTACCTAATCTAGATTCTAGATTAGATTCCAAGATGGCGTAGCAGTTCAGACGTCTTTGTCTTGTTGTGTCCCTTGTACATATATTTTTTTCTTCGTATATATACTTCGTATATACAGTTGAAGTCGGATGTTTACAAACACTTAGGTTGGAGTCATTAAAACTCGTTTTTCAACCACTCCACAAATTTCTTGTTAACAAAGTATAGTTTTGGCAAGTCGGTTAGGACATCTACTTTGTGCATGACACAAGTAATTTTTCCAACAATTGTTTACAGACAGATTATTTCACTTATAATTCACAGTATCACAATTCCAGTGGGTCAGAAGTTCACATACACTAAGTTGACTGCCTTTAAAATTTCTTGTGACTCTCAAACCCGGATCCGGGAGCGTAATCATCGCCTGTGAAATATATTGGAACACAGTTTAGCCTTTTGTTAATCACCCTGTCATCTCAGATTTTCAAAATATGCTTTACAGCCAACGCTAGACAAGCATTTGTGTAAGTTTGTCATAGACTAGCATAGCATTATGCCTTGCTAGCAGCAGGCAACCTTGTCACGAAAATCAGAAAAGCATTCAAATTAAATTGTTTACCTTTGATGAACTTCAGATGTTTTCACTCATGAGACTCCCAGGTAGACAGCCAAAGTTCATTTATTCCCAAAATATTATTTTTGTAGGCAAAATAACTCTGTTTGTTCTTCACGTTTGGCTGAGAAATCGCCCCGGAAATTGCGGTCACCACAACCCAAAAAAATATTCCAAATTAGCTCCATAATATCGACAGAAACATGGCAAACGTTGTTTATAATCAATCCTCATGGTGTTTTTCTAATATCTATTCGATAATATATCCGTCGGGACAATTCGTTTTTCAGTAGGACCTATTGGAGTAATGGCTACCTCTGTATTTTACACGAGAATCTCTCTCGGAGCCACCATGTGACCACTTACGCAATGTGGCCGCCTACGGCTATTCTTCAACAGAAATGCGTAAAACTACGTCACAATGCTGTAGACACCTTGGGGAATACGTAGAAAGCGTAAGCTCGTTGATGGCACATTCACAGCTGAATAGGGACTCATTGGAACGCAGCGCTTTCAAAACCTGGGGCACTTCCGGATTGGATTTGTCTCAGGCTTTCGCCTGCAACATCAGTTCTGTTATGCTCACAGACAATATCTTTACCGTTTTGGAAACGTTAGAGTGTTTTCTATCCAAAGCTGTCAATTATATGCATATTCTAGCATCTTGTCATTTCCAAAAATGACAATACTGCCCCCTAGTACCAACAGGTTTTAAACAGCTTGGGAAATTCCAGAAAATTATGTCATGGCTTTAGAAACTTCTGATAGGCGAACTTACATTATTTGAGTCAATTGGAGGTGTACCTGTGGGTGTATTTCAAAGCCTACCTTCAAATTCAGTGCCTCTTTGCTTGACATCATGGGAAAATCTAAACAAATCAGTCAAGACCTCAGAAAAAGAATTGTAGACCTCCACAAGTCTGGTTCGTCCTTGGAAGCAATTTCCAAACGCCTGACGGTACCACGTTCATCTGTACAAGCAGTAGTACACAAGAATAAGCACCATGGGACCACGCAGCTGTCATACCGTTCAGGAAGGAGGCGCATTCTGTCTCCTAGAGATGAACGTACTTTGTTGCGTAAAGTGCATATCAATCCCAGAACAACAGCAAAGGCCCTTGTGAAGATGCTGGAGGAAACAGGTACAAAAGTATCTCTATCCACAGTAAAACGAGTCAGTTACACCAGCTCTGTCAGGAGGAATGGGCCAAAATTCACCCAACTTATTGTAGGAAGCATGTGGAAGGCTACCCGAAATGTTTGACCCAAGTTAAATAATTTCAAGACAATTCTACCAAATACTAATTGAGTGTATGTAAACTTCTGACACACTGGGAATGTGATGAAATAAATAATAAATGCTGAAATAAATCATTCTCTCTACTATTATTCTGACATTTCACATTCTTAAAATAAAGTGGTGATCCTAACTGACCTAAGACAGGGAATTTTTACTAGGATTAAATGTCAGGAATTGTGAAAACTGAGTTTAAATGTATTTGGCGAAGGTGTATGTATTTCCACATCTCCGGAATCCTACCGCAAGCTCTGAACCTTTTCACCTGGATCATCACAGCTAGCTAACTGCTATCCGAGTGGCTACTCCTGGCTAACGTCTCTGTCCCGAAGTAAGCACCAGTTAGCCTGGAACTAGCCTCGTGCTAGGCCCATCTCCCGGCTAGCTGAAGAGGTCCATCAGCCACTCCTTGGGCTACTATACCTATTTTGCCAATTGGCCTGGACCCCTTTTACTGCTGACACGGAGCCCCGTCGATCCATCACGACTGGTGTGCCGACGTAACCGTCCGAGGGCGCTACAACAGACTCTTCCATCGCGACGTCCCCCTAAGGCCCTTCTGCTAGCCTGCTATCCCCGGCCCACTAGCTGTCTGAATCGCCATGTCTCCAGCCCATCCAGCTACTCATTGGACCCTATGATCACTTGGCTACGCATGCCTCTCCCTAATGTCAACTGTCCATTGCTGTTTTGGTTAGTGATTATTGTCTTATTTCACTGTAGAGCCTCCAGCCCTGCTCAATATGCCTTAGCGAGCCCTTTTGTTCCACCTCCCACACATGCGGCGACCTCACCTGGTTTAAATGGTGTCTCTCGAGACAAAACCTCTCTCATCGTCACTCAATGCCTAGGTTTACCTCCACTGTATTCACATCCTACCATACCCTTGTCTGTACATTATGCCTTGAATCTATTCTTCTGTGCCCAGAAACCTGCTCCTTTTACTCTCTGTTCTGAACATACTAGATGACCAGTTCTTATAGCCTTCAGCCGTACCCTTATCCTTCTCTTCCTCTGGTGATGTAGAGGTTAATCCAAGCCCTGCAACACCTAGCTCCACTCCTATTCCCCAGGTGCTCTCATTTGTTGACTTCTGTAACCGTAAAAGCCTTGGTTTCATGCATGTTAACATTAGAAGACTCCTCCCCAAGTTTGTTTTATTCACTGCTTTAGCACACTCTGCAAACCCTGATGTCCTAGCTGTGTCTGAATCCTGGCTTAGGAAGGCCACCAGAAATCCTGAAATTTCCATCCCTAACTATAACGTCTTCCGACAAGATAGAACTGCCAAAAGGGGTGGAGTTTAAATCTACTGCAGAGATAACCTGCAGAGTTCTGTCTTACTATCCAGGTCTGTACCAAAACAATTCGAGTTTCTACTTCTAAAAATCTACCTTTCCAGAAACAAGTCTCTCATCGTTGCCACTTGTTATAGACCACCTTCAGCCCCCAGCTGTGCCCTGGACACCATATGTGAATTGATTTCCCCTCATCTATCTTCAGAGCTCATACTGTTAGGTGACCTAAACTGGGACATGCCCCACCCCAGCTGTCCTACAATCTAAGATAGATGCCCTCAATCTCACACAAATGATCAATGAACCTACCAGGTACAACCCCAAATCCATAAACACGGGCACCCTCATAGATATCATCCTGACCAACCTGCCCTCTAAATACACCTCTGCTGTCTTCAACCAGGATCTCAGCGGTCACTGCCTCATTGCCTGCGTCCATAATGGGTCTGCGGTCAAACGACCACCCCTCATCACTGTCAAACGCTCCCTAAAACACTTCAGCGACCAGGCCTTTCTAATCGACCTGCTGCTGGGTATCCTGGAAGGATATTGACCTCATTCCATCAGTAGAGGATGCTTGGTTATTCTTTAAAAGTCTTTGCTTGGTAAAGCCCCACCTTAGCTCAGCTCACTGGTCACCATAGCAGCACCCACAAAGCTGGTCACCCCCAAAGCCAATTCTTCCATTGGCCGCCTTCCAGTTCTCTGCTGCTAATGACTGGAACGAATTGCAAATCACTGAAACTGGAGACTCTTATCTCCCTCACTAACTTTAAGTACAGATCATTGCACCTGTACATAGCCCATCTGTAAACAGCCCATCCAATGACCTCATCCCCATTTTGTTATTTATTTTTTGCTCCTTTGCACCTAAGTATCTCTACTTGCACATTCAACTTCTGCACATCTATCACTCCCGTGTTTAATTGCTAAATTGTAATTACTTCTCCCTACGGCCTATTTATTGCCTTACCTCCCTAATCTTACCTCATTTGCACACACTGTATAGATTTTTTTCTATTGTGTTATTGACTGTACGTTTGTTCATTCCATGTGTAACTCTGTGTTGTTGTTTGTGTCGCACTGCTTTGCTTTATCTTAGCCAGGTCGCAGTTGTAAATGAGAACTTGTTCTCAACTGGCCTACCTGGTTAAATAAAGGTGAAATAAAAAATGTTTAAAGAAATAAATCATCCCCAGCTTCCAATTAGCTCATTCATCCCTCCTCCTCTCCCCTGTAACTATTCCCCAGGTCATTGCTGTAAATGAGAATGTATTCTCAGTCAACAAACCTGGTAAAAATAAGGCAAAAAATATATATTACAAGTAAGCACGCAATGGATTTGGTCATTGTAGTTAATTACCATGTTTTCTGTGCTAAACTATGTAGAATATTGGCCTGTTGGAAACTACAACTCCCTACTACATTGCACAGTTCGGGCTTGAGCTGATTTCTCTCCAGAGAAACTGCGCATTGAGCTCACATTTTTTTTCGAAAGAAAGTAAAGGGATTTAAATAATTGAACTAACACACACACAGACACATACCTCTCCAGTGGTTAAAGTAACAACTGGACGTAGGGGAATCAGATCCCAGATATGTGGTTAGGAGCAACTAATACTTTCAGCAAGGGGGGCTAAGGTACCATTATCATCATTGACCCAGTGTGGGGACTGTCTTTAGCACAGTGCTAGAAATGCTCCTTTAGGTTTAGTAGGGAATAGGTCATGTGTGTGCCACAGTTATAAATGTTTAAGCTGTCAGCTGTTCAATGCTGCTGCTGCTTTGATGTTTTATGCAGTGCCGCACACACACACACACACACCGCTCTGTTTCATTTTGAAGTTCCTTGGCTCATTTTTTAAACTAAACATCTCCGACATGAATTCCTATTTTGGAGACAGTAAAAATGGTGTAACGGGGCGAGAAAACAATTTGTTGTAAACGATATTTGTCCTGCCAGCCATCTCGCTTGTTAGTTGGATGTTGTCATCTGTAGATGGCTCTGCTATACAAAGACTGGTTCTGTCAACCTCTCTCCCCTGAAGAGTTATTGTTGTGACCTCAACAAGGTCTCTCTCTCTCTCTCTCTCTCTCTCTCTCTCTCTTTGTCTCTCTCCTTCTTTCTTTTTCTCTCTCTCTCTTGTCTCTCTCTGTGTCAGGCTTATGTGAAGTGCCTTGGGTTAATGCTTAGTAGACCTTTCACTGCTGTTTGCATTACTAGAGGGAGAGAAAAAGAGAGAGAGGGAGGGAGGGAGAGGAAAGAGGAACAGAGAGAGAGAGAGTTTCAGTTCCTCTCCACTCTAAGAACCTGTAACAGAAGTAGGATAATTTCTACCAGACAGACACACTGAGTTGATACTGATATTGACATTCACTACAGCAACACTTTATTCTGGGAACAATTACTGACTTGCTAGAGATTTTGAGATTGACTTAGTTGTCATTATTTAAACCTAGAATCAGGACCTGTGCATCGGGGTATGTTATCATCATAAATGTGAGTGCTGTGACGAAAGCTCCCATTGAGCTGTGTGTTTTTGCGTGTGTGTGACCTGATTCTGCCGGAGATTCCCGTGGACAGCGCTGGAATGTTACTCTGCTTGAGGTCCTAACAGCAGAAGTATAGCCTTGAGATTTCCAGAGACACTCTGGAAACTGAGGAGGAACACATGTGGCCCCAAGGTTTACACTGACAGAATATATTAAGGCATAGTACACACACACTCTCTCTCTCTCTCTCTCTCTCTCACTCACTCACTCACTCACTCACTCACTCACTCACTCACTCACTCACTCACTCACTCACTCACTCACTCACTCACTCATGTGTTAATCATCCCCAGG
>NC_088227.1:29936084-29938584 GCF_036934945.1 Oncorhynchus masou masou
TCACACATACAGAAGTTTCAAAACAATATAGACATTACAAATGTCATATTATATATATACAGTGTTTTTACAATGTACTCTGTCTCTCTCTCAACCTCAATTGAATTCAAGGGGCTTTATCTCTCTCACTTTCTCAATCTTTGTTTCCACTCACTAAGCCTCTTAGGGTCTCAGCCCCCCTCCCCTCCCCTCCACTCTCTCTCCTCTGACACAGCTCTTTCTCTCTGCCCCAGGGCTGCTCTGCTAATTTTAGCCTGGTGATGAATCAGAGGCTCAGATAGGGCTATCTCTTGTTATTCAAATTATTATGTCAAAACTCTCCCTCTCCCCCTTTCCTCATTTTCCCAGTCCTCTTCCCTTTCCCCTCTCACTCTTCCTCCTCTCTCCATTCCTCCTCCCTTTCCCCTCTCACTCTTCCTCCTCTCTCCATTCCTCCTCCCTTTCCCCTCTCACTCTTCCTCCTCTCTCCATTCCTCCTCCCTTTCCCCTCTCACTCTTCCTCCTCTCTCCATTCCTCCTCCCTTTCCCCTCTCACTCTTCCTCCTCTCTCCATTCCTCTTCCCTTTCCCCTCTCACTCTTCCTCCTCTCTCCATTCCTCCTCCCTTTCCCCCTCTCACTCTTCCTCCTCTCTCCATTCCTCCTCCCTTTCCCCTCTCACTCTTCCTCCTCTCTCCATTCCTCCTCCCTTTCCCCTCTCACTCTTCCTCCTCATATCTGCCTCTCTTCTGTCTCTTCTCTGCTTCTCTTGTCTCTCCTCTCTCTCTCCTCTCTCTCTCCTCTCAGTCTCTCCTCTCTGTGTCTTCTCTCTGTCTCTCATCTGACTCTCCTGTCTCTCATCTCTCTCTCTCCTCTCTGTCTGTCTCTCCTCTCTCTCCTCTGCCTCTCCCCTCTCTCTCCTCTCTCTCTCCTCTGTCTCTCCTCTCAGTCTCTCCTCTCTGTCTCTCATCTCTCTCTCCTATCTGCCTCTCTTCTGTCTCTTCTCTGCTTCTCTTGTCTCTCCTCTCTCTCTCCTGTCTCTCCTCTCAGTCTCTCCTCTCTGTCTCTCCTCTCTGTCTCTTCTCTCTGTCTCTCATCTGACTCTCCTGTCTCTCATCTCTCTCATCTCTGTCTGTCTCTCCTCTGTCTCTCCTGTCTCTCTCCTCTGTCTCTCCTCTCTCTCTCTCTCCTCTCTGTCTCTCCTCCCTGTCTCTCCTATCTGTCTCTCCCCTCTGACTCTGTCTCTCCTCTCTCTCTCCTCTCTCTTATCTGTCTCTCCTCTGTCTCTCATCTGACTCTCCTGTCTCTCCTCTCTGTCTCTCTCCTCTGTCTCTCCTCGCTCTCTCCTCTGTCTCTCCTCCGTCTCTCCTCCGTCTCTCCTCTCTGTCTCTCCTCTCTCTCTCCTCTCTGTCTCTGTCTCTCCTCTCTCTCTCTCCTCTGTCTCTCTGTCTCTGTCTCTCCTCTCTCTCTCCTCTCTGTCTCTCCTCTCTCTCCTCTCTCTCTCCTCTCTGTCTCCTCTCTGTCTCTGTCTCTCCTCTCTCTCCTCTCTGTCTCTCCTCTCTCTCTCTCTCCTCTGTCTCTCCTCTCTGTCTCTCCTCTGACTCTCCTCTCTGTCTCTCCTCTGACTCTCCTCTCTGTCTCTCCTCTGACTCTCTTCTCTGTCTCTCCTCTCTGTCTCTCATCTGACTCTCCTCTCTGTCTCTCCTCTGTCTCATTGAGTAACATTGTACATCTCCCTCCGTGTCCCAGACTCACAGGCATAGTAAACTTATGATCTAAAAATGATCTCTGTGTGGGGGGAGGGGGAGGTGAAGGTCACTGAAGAGAGAGAGCCTCAGTGGGCTGTGTTGAATACTGTCAGATGGGAAGGAGGCAGGCCCAAACTGGAAACACACACATAATTCTACCAGTAGCAGCAGACTCTGGTCTAGCACTGTATATGGCTAATGAGGTTTGATTTATGCTATTAATGCTACACTAGGTAAGAAGGTTGGGTTGTTGTCTCACTTAGTATATCCAACTCCTTTACATCTTGTGATTACAGCCTTTTCAATCAGTCACATGATTACAGCTGGATTGGTCTTATAATACAGCTGGATTGGTCTTATAATGCAAGTATGCAGTGCTTCACCCTGTTCCTGTTACTGTGTTATAGCCTATTTAAATCAAACAAAATGGTGGCATTGGTTGATTAACTGATGTTCAAGTTCTTCCGATTGACTCTTGAGTATCTCTGCCTCTGTGATGGTGTCTGATGACAGCAGTAAGGGTTAGGGTTCATATTGATCAACTGATTGATTGTTTAAAGTGATGGACTTAGTTTTTCTCTTCCTGTTTCAGTGAGCAGAGTATCTGCCAGGCGAGAGCCTCCGTTATGGTGTATGATGACAGGGTCAGGGTTACGACTTGATAGACCAACCGACAGATCAATCAATTGATTAAATGATGAACTAATAGTTTCTCTCTTCCTGTTTCAGTGAGCAGAGTATCTGCCAGGCGCGAGCTTCTGTCATGGTGTATGAT